>NW_025738335.1:0-9198 GCF_021292245.1 Micropterus dolomieu
ACACACACACACACACACACAAACTTACTATTTCAACCTGGGTTAACACCTGTCACTGACTTAGCCTACTTATTACTAAGAGGTGAATATCCTGTTTTTCATAAATGTTTGCCATCTTGCAGAAACTGAGAAGGCCAGCCTTTCAAACATTGAAGCATTTGTCATGTAATAAATTTTATTAATTCTTTAGGAAAAACTCAAACACTAGACAGAGTTGGTGACGTTTTGCTCGACAACATCTGACACAGTTTGACTTCCTGGGAGAGAAGACAGAGGAAGCCCAAACTGCGCTCTCTTGCCTTCTTGCCTCCTCCAGCACTGCAGTTCTGGGGGCTGTGGCTCAGGAGGAAGAGCGGGTTGCCCACTAATCAGAAGATCGGCAGTGCAATCCCCGGCTCCTCCAGGCTGCGTGTCGAAGTGTGCATGGGCAATATACTGAACCCCGAATTGCCCCCGATGGCTGTTCCAGCAGTGTATGAATCTTTTCCTATAAACAATCCAATGCCTTTTAAGCTATAAATCGTTACAATACTGATTTCTTAACAGGCGGAATTTAATTTTTAGTTACTCTTCAACCAAAAACATACATTCTCATCTGGTTATTGTATCTAAAAACTAGAAAGATATAGAATCAATACTGTGATAAAAGATTTGTATTCAAATGGCTAAGCCTGCTGTGACAATAAGAAGGTAAAGGCATTAATGTGACGAGTACATGGCCAGGACAGCCCCTACACCATTACACCTGCTGGACAGAATCTGGTGAAAAGCATCATGTTTTCTGACATGGTCGCAGACAGTTGTGGAGAATTAAGTCTCTCTGTGTTCTGAGCCAGCTCGCTGTACACTACAGCTGTATTGTGTGTGATTACTTGTTATGGTCAGAGCCGTCTCCCACACAGCAGACATTTTGATAAAGTGCCTTGTGTTGTGGTGTGCTCATTCTTCACCTTTCAGATTGCTGACTTCAAAAACACCCAGCAGCTTCTGTAACATTATTACAGAAACACATCTTCCTCCTGCTCTTCCTTATCTTCCTATACTTCATTTTTCTTTCCTTTCTGTGCTTCTCATCCTTTTCTCCTCCTCTTGCAACCCCAGTTATCATTTCGCTATGGTTGTATGCTTTAACTTTCTCTTTTGGCTTTCATTGTACATTTTGCCCTTGTGTGTGTGCTCTAAGTGACTGCTTATCAAAGGGGCATTATGGAGTTTCCAGCGGCCACTAGCGGTGCGGTTTTAAGATTGCAACCAGGCGTGTGCTCGTACGCGTGCTCGCTTGAACTCAAAGGCAGATCAACACCGGCTCTTTAACGTTACTTCATTCAGCGCAGCGAGCCGCATATCGGCACAATCCTCCCAGAAAAAAGGCAGTGACAGCGGCTATAGACAGACAGGGAGAACAGACAGAGCTGGAAACTCAGGTAAACTCCCACTGCAATGTTAAAGTAATAGTTTTATCTGCTGCAGGCTGAACTAGTCCATGCTCGTTACATGATCACGTTACATTTACTGCATTTAGCCGACGTGCTACAGCGTTAGCTCGCCTGCTGCTTTTCAGTAACTATCTTTACTATCTGTGAATCTTTCACGCTCAGCAATGTCAGCACAGCTACATGTATTGGATGATAATCAAACGCTTAATGAGCTGGAATGAATATTATAACGAGACTGTGTCACACTTTATAACAGTCAGACCGCAGTAAGTAACTTTACTGTAACTAGTGATATAGGATGGCTCTTCCTCTGGGTTGTTGTGACCGTTATGTTGCAGTGTTTTATGTTATGTGGGTCACGTTAGTTACAGCGACTGAGAGGTGGAGAAGCTGTGTACCTGCGTATTGGTAAAACCACAATAAACCTAAACTGAACGTTATGAAGCAAACAGCGGCAGGTCCGATCTACTGTAGCATTAGCTAGCTGCTCCTGGCTGCATCACTATAGGCTAACGTTAGTAAACAACATTTCACATTTCAGTGTTTCCCATACGTTAATTTTTTTGTGGCGGCCCGCCACAATCAACGCTGACCGCCACACATTGGTTTTCGATTTTTTTTTACTAAGCCTATTTAAAATCGTATTTGATTGCAGAGCGCCGTAGCGCATTTGCGCAGCTCTTCCTCTCGCTTGTCTCTCTCACTCACCCGTACCTCTCTCTCTCTCCCTCATGGAACACAGCTGCACGCTGTCAATGTCGGAGACCCAGCTTAAAAAAAGTTATTAGCAAGCATGTAAGGAGCCTAGCTAATAAGGAGAGCTAAGTTAATGTTATAATACAGCTGGATTTTCAAGGCTAGCATGCTGTATATAGCTGGTAGTTAATATTAATGCACCCCCCCCCCCACGGTTACACTGTCATTCTGTGGGAAAAACTGCATTTGCTTTTGCCGTTACATCCTTTCTTGCAGGCTAAATCAACAGTGGTACACAGGATAGTAACATGGGTGGTGTTAGTTGGTGAATTAATGTGGAAAGTGATATAACTTTGCACTGGATAACATTAGCAACTGTTTGCCGTTAGCCTGCGAGCTAACGTGACTTTCTCTGTGTGTCTCCAGCTTTACTAATGCTCACTGTGTTCTTACTCGACATCATCTGAGCCTGTTTGGTCTGATGGGCTTCAGCACCTATATTGTTGTTTTGTATCCTTTTTCTGGGAGCCGGTTGTTTTATAGTGCTAGTGGACTGCATGTCGTTAGCTGCCGTGTTGTCGCGGTAGTCAGAGAGAGGCTCGGGAGCGCACACAGGGCTGAATCCGACCCA
The DNA here is from genome assembly GCF_021292245.1 of Micropterus dolomieu. NCBI lineage: Eukaryota > Metazoa > Chordata > Actinopteri > Centrarchiformes > Centrarchidae > Micropterus > Micropterus dolomieu. Next base: position 2,764 of record NW_025738335.1, read on the forward strand.
CCAACCACCAACAATCCTACATTTATCCGATACAAAAGGATGCTGATTATTTCACTGCTTCAGTTTAGGTTTAATATTCTGTTTATATAAAACAACATTTCTGGTTCTATTCAAATACCAAACACTGGTGGTGTATTTCAATCAATGTAAGTTCAATCACTGAAAATACAACAAGCCAATCCTTTTGGGAAAGCACAAAATAATAAACTGCAATTTCAAAACTGTTTGACAGTAAACACATGGGAAATGTCTGGCAGTTACAAAGGCATTTTGAATTGATGAACTGATTTGAACTTTAAATGAGGCGTCTGTATTATGAGGACTGAGCATGTGATTGAATGTTTTTCACTACTTAACTTTGGGTGTAAAAGTTAAGAATTCAGATATGCATGTTGTTTTTTGCAAATCAGACTTTTACATATAACACTGCTGTGAAAACGTACAATGGTGAAATAATATGAAAGCAACATTAATCCAATTTTTCTATGCCAACGAATCAAACTGAATCTTATCCATCAGGTCAGATGGATACACAGACTGGAACAAATCCAGTCCACACACGCACACACACACACACACGCACACACTCACACACAGCAGTCTGACCTGTGTGTTGTACTGCTGGCGGGTGGGTGGCACGTCGTAGATGTCCTGCTGGGTCGGAGGCTGATGTCTGGGTGGGACGTCGTACTCGTCCTGGTCTGGTTTCACTGTGTCATACACATACACCTGTCCAACCCGAGTAGGAACTACCACCTGGACAGAGAAACAGGCAGCTGTGATTCAGGACTAACACAAAGATATGTAGTCACACTGCACACATTAGTCTGACGGTAAGAGGAACGATATCAACCCTACTAGAAATATTTGATCAACAGACAGAGAAAAGCTTTATGTTTATGAACAGAACATTATAGTACAAACAAAGATTAAACTCCTATCTTATTCCATATGGTCCCTTTGTCTAAAAAAGCCATTTAGCCTGTGTTTATGTGACTATGGCAACCTGCAAAGGTCAATGCAGCACCGAGTCTCTTTCATCAGACTCTAAAGTTAAAAACCTAAAAGGCTTCCTCACCTCTGAATGAGAATGTACCGCTTCTTCACACTGAATGAACACAGACTTAAGGTTGTTCAGTCTCATTACAACATGCTGCTGACACACAGACACACATAGGCAATAAAAACAGAGCAGGGGTCCTGTCATAGTTGTCGTGGGAACCAGGCTGTTCTATTGTGTGCCTGTTTAAACTGTGTATTATATGGTTTGAGTGCAGAGTCAACCAGCAAGCCTGGGAAACCACAACAGCTATGGTATACAACACACACAACAAAGTTTGTTATCACAGCACACACTCTGAGTATCCTTTCATCATCCTCTCTTCTCTCCTTTTGCTTTCCATGATATCTTCATGTCCTGGTTAAACCAAATATTACCCGCGTCAGCTGCAGAAATGCTGTGAAAGTGTAACCAGGCCTTATGCCCAACAATGGAATATCGTTTCTTATTAGCCAGCACGCTAACCACCAACACTGCCACCAAAATCAGTCAGTCATTCACTCTGTAGTGGACACTCATTTGGTCATCCCTGGTTCCCCTGCTCTTCAGGGTAAGCTAGTGTAGCCTAACTACGTCCTTATCCATCTCTGAACTGAAGAAAGATGAAAGTGATAACTCTGGATAAGAGAAAGAGAACAAGATAATTCCTGAAAAGTTGGATATAGGATGTATTGTCAGACATACTATGTAGCTCAGTGTTGTCATGATCATTTCATTTAACTATAGTGCCATTTGTTGTATTGTCTACTGTCTGTAGATTATCGTATAAGTCTGTTGTAATGTTTTCTTGTTGTCTGTGTTTTATTATTCTTTCATTTGGTTTCTTTGGTTTCTTTGTGTCTGGTTTTTAAGGTTTGTTGTTGTCCAGCGTCTTCTGTCTGTTGTTTATTTAATCCTAGTACCCATTCCCTACAGGAGACCCCTGTCTCCTGCCTGGTTGTAATTGTAAATAAGAATCTGTTCATAATTAACTTGCCTGGTAAAATCAGGTATAATAAAAATAAAAATCCAAAAAACATAACAAAACAAACACTAGCTTACAGTATGCTATAAATGATGTGCTGCATTGTTCCATGCTATGTATTAGAACAGAAATCAAGCAAAGGTCCAAAAAAACATTTAAAGATAAATGTCATCATGTGAGCTACATAAATGTAAATACATAACAAAACAGAATAATACAGAATGTTATAGTGTATTCTATAATATACAGCGTATCTGCGGGGAAAATCGTTATCTAAATGTTTAATTCCAAATACCCATCATCAGTATCAGACCTAACATCCCGTATCGCTCTGTCTGTGTTTGTAAGTCAAATCATTATTTAATCCCACTCAGCTCCAGCCCTGATTAATGGAAGCTCTCTGATAATATTTGCTCAGCTCCCCAGCTGTCAGAGGTACGCCATGCGGGAGACAGACAGAGACAAATGATAAAACCATCTATTAGACAACCTGTCTGTAATAATCTGCCTCAGCCTCCTCACCCCCCTCTGTCTCCTAACACGTTCTCTCCATTCCTTTCCACAGGAGGGGAAATTCTAACTTTTTTTCTCCAGAGGGATAATTTTATCACTAGCTGTACAATAATAAGAACAAATTCCTTAAAATCTGAGAAACAGTATTTGTTTTACATCATTTTCTCTAAGTCTGTCACACGTAAACACCCCTCTCCTCATTGTCAGAAAGCTTTCATCAGTATTGACGACACTTGGCTAAGAGCCAGATGTGTCCTGCAGACACACATGCACGAATTCACCCACGTGCACGTACACGCACACACACACACACACATACACACACACACACACACATACACACACACACACACACACACACACACACGCCATCCCCAGCCTGTCTGTGTACACCCTAGACACTCACGCTAAGTGATCTGTGTGTGTGTGTGTGTGTGTGTGTGTGTGTGTGTGTGTGTGTGTACGGTCTAGTAATAGTAATAACGTGTGGATTCATGTTTGGATCTAATGATGAGATCAGCCTTGGTGAACTTCACATGACCAACAGAAAGGTTGCTTCGACTGAGGCCCCATCCCTGGTTTTCCTTTTAAAACACAGACCTTTCGCTACATTTGCACCTCCCGTCCAGACTAAAACAGTGACTCGAAAACGCTGCCAATCCCGTTTTTGTTTTAAAACTCCGGGGGTTGCATTTTAATGCGGACGAGAGAAAACGGAGGACGCAGACACTCACGTTTGGCTTCCTGACTGTGTCTTATCAGTCATGCAAAGCAAAGAAACAAAGCTACTGACAGAGTTTTAGTTTTGGTTTTTTTATTAAAATATTTTGTACTGTGTAAATAACACTTACACACTACTGTGCATGTCGCCGTATGTTGCTTTGGACTCGTTGTCGGTTCATGCAAAAATCAAATATCTGGTGTGGTTCTTCGTCTCTAATATTACTTTTTTCTTTCGCCAAATCTACTGCAACTGCTTCATGTTTACACCGGCACGCGCATGCCTAGTGTACGTGAACGGCCAGTAGATCAATTCTGATACCCAGCTAAAATGCTGGTGTGGATGGAGATCGTTTTGTTTTAAAACTCTATATGTAAACTAAAAAGTAGTAGTGATGATGTGGCCTAAAACTACCTCTGACAGAACGGTTGTACTGTGGAGTATGGATGCACGTGTAGTTTGCAGTCATCTAATTTACTGGCACAATGTTACAAATGTGAATTGACAATGAACATGTGTGAACCTCCCATTCTCTAACTGCAGCTAACCACGTAACCAGAGAACTTATTGGCTCTATCTTACCAACATTAATTTTCCTTTTAAAGGTTGCTAAAGTATGTTACCTCCTCTTTGTATCATTCACTGCGCACACACATGCATTTGTGGCATTGGAAACACCAGTATCTCACAACTGTGGTGGATTGGCTCTGAAGTACCTTGAATTGACTGTCTTGACTTGATTCTTAAGCTTTAGCAAGCTCAATACACAGAGCAGCTTTCCCAGCATGCAACATGAGCCACCAGACAGCTGTTTCAAGTTTCTGTTCAGCCTGGTTTCTTATGTCTCATCAGAGAACTTTGGCCTGAGGACAGCTGTATGCTTTCAGATTCACTGACCTGCAAATCCACCAAAGAAAATATTCTGCATGTTGCATTCTTAGAATAAATCAGTAGCCTCATAAAAGATGCAGATACTCTGACTTCACACGCTTTTGTTTATGAGGATTCAGTGAAGGACAATTCCTCTACATGCAAATATGCACACACACACTCTGACAGAGGGGCATGTGTGGCACAAACTGAGATGTTCACTCCTTTGTTCTGTGTGTAATATTACATCAAGCAGAGCACCTGCTCTATGTGAAGAGTGCAATGAGATATTTTCTGTCATGAATATGAATGTGGTGGTAAATACAGCAAATTCTCCAATGAATCTGACTAGAATCTAATCCAGATCTTCCAGCTTCAAAATGACCACTGTAACCACACACAGAGGCAAATATATTTTACATACATGCAGCTGCAGCAGAGAACAGTTATAAAATAAAGCAAAATAAATCTTCACAGCACAGATGTAAAGTTCAAGAGAAAATGGGTAATCTTAGAGAGAGGCATAATTACAGTAGGAGGGTTGGGTGGTTTATCTGAACTGGTGGACATGGCTGCTTTAGATCCAGAGCTATGCTCTCACTCTGCTCTCTGCTTTGTTTCTGCCTGTTTTGGTGGAGAAATTCAGAATGAGAGGTCCAATGATCAAAGTCCGCAAGGTAGATATATATGTATACAGTCAAACTGCTGCATTTCTCAATGCATAGAAAGAATTTTGTAATACTCATATACTGTTTCACAGTTGTTCGTCCTCATGTACTTGTAGTAGTAAGGTAGTTTTCTGTATTTAAAAGTTCATCAGTCATTTGTGCAATGATGTTCTCTTTCTGTGCTCCTTGTACTGACACTGACGACTTTTTAGGTCTGACACTGGCCTTAATAAGCCAGCCTAAATATTCTTCAATTATATACACAAGAAAAAATATAAATTGAAAGACGTGGTTTAACATACCATTAAAAAGATATACAGGACCAAAAATAAATAAATATACATTAACACACACAAACCCATACTGTATTTCATTTTTAAAACATGCCTAGATTAGTCTACGCATACAAATCTATACATAACAGCCGCCTGTATGTACTAAATACTAAAAACATAGCCACTGTGTGAATACATAATATAAACATGCAGAGATGCATGCCATAAAGCCACGTATGTGTGAAGTTGTACTATGCACATATGTACTGTATCGTGCACCAATTTGCATTAAAATTATTCTCATCAGATTTTCATTTGGTGTGTCCTGCCAGCCATTTGATGCTACAATGATACTCTTTTCTTGAATTTCCATTTTTTTTGAGCAGTTATAAGATGAAAGCGAGTTTGATGCACTTTAAGTCAATTGGTGTAGTGACCTCTAACATTCATGTGCATTCAGACCAAACACAAAGCAAGGGTTTGGGGCGGCGCCATTACATGCAAAGTGAATGCAAAGATGTGAAGGGATTCGCGAGAAAGTTGACAGCTATCCATGATGACCTCTACTCTGTGCTCCCACCATGACACTGTTAACAGTGCTTAACCACAAACCAACAATGAAACATATACTACAGAGCACATTAAATGTTAAAGAGTTCTCTTGCTGGAATTATAAAAAGCCAACATTTAGGCTCTTTTATTGTTGGTATGTAGACGTGCAGATAGTTTAGTTTTGCCCTGGATTTGAGATATAAGCTCCCTGGCCAGGTTGCCGTGCTAGTACCGGGTTGGACCCCCTTTTGCCTTCAGAACTGCCTTAATTCTTCGCAGCATACTTTCAACAAGGTGTTGGAAACATTCCTCAGAGACTTTGGTCCATATTGACATGATAGCATCACGCAGTTGCTGCAGATTTGTCGGCTGCACATCCATGATGAGAATCTCCCGTTCCACCACATCCCAAAGGGGCTCTATTGGACTGAGATCTGGTGACTGTGGAGGCCACTGGAGTTCAGTGAACTCATTGTCATGTTCAAGAAACCAGTTTGAGATGATTTTAGTTTTGTGACATGGAGCATTATCCTGCTGGAAGCAGCCATCAGAAGATGGTACACTGTGGTCATAAAGGGGTGGACATGGTCAGCAACAAGACTCAGGCAGGCTGTCGCGTTTAAGCAATGCTCAACTGGTACTAAGGGGCCCAAAGTGTGCCAAGAAAATATCCCCCACACCATTACACCACCAGCAGCAGGCTGAACTGTTGATACAAGGCAGGATGGATCCATGCTTTCATGTTGTTTATGCCAAAGTCTGACCCTACCATCTGAATGTTGCAGCTGAAATCGAGACTCATCAGACCAGGC
>NW_025738336.1:0-1799 GCF_021292245.1 Micropterus dolomieu
TCATGACATGACCTGCTGAACACCAGCATGTTAGCATATTAGCATTGTAACACTGCTGCAGCAACACGGAGCTCAGGGCGAAGAGCTGCAACCGTTAGTTTTCAACTATTAAATTAATCTTCAACTATTTTGATAATCGATTAATCGCTTTGAGTAACTTTTTAAGAAAAGAAAGTTCAAATTCTCTGATTCAACTTCTTAAATGTTAACATTTTTCCCTCTGTGGCAGGAAACTGTCTTGCTGTGGACAGAACGAGACATTTGAGGACGTCCTCTGGAGCTCTGGGAAACACTGATCACCATTTTATAAATCAAACGACTAATCAATCAATAAAACAAGAGACAGATTAATCGACTATGAATTTAATGGTTATTTGCAGCCCGAGAGTTGCAGAGGAAACAGAGCTCCAATCAGCAGCCTGCAGGTGGCGCTACAGCTCCAGCAAGTTACAGTCTCCGTCCACAGATTCCCCAGGTGAGGCCGAATACCTGTGAGGCCGTTCCACCACACAGGATTCTTCTAGCTGCGTCTCTTAAAGGTCTCTTTAACGGCTGACAGCAACAAACCAAAACTGTGACGAAGCGCTTCATCTTTTCTAAAAGATCATTTATTTTAAGTCTTAATCTGTTAAACGAGAGCGGAGCAGGAAGAAGGCAAGCGATGGAGTGTGCTGCTGACGGGCAGGTGTCAGGCGACGCAGGCGGCCCCGCCTCCTCTCAGGTCAAAGGTCAGGTCTGGTTCCCAGGCGGCGCTTTGTGCCAGCACAGAGTGTGTTACAGGGGGAGGGGCGGCAGCTCTTTGTGTCAGGATCCACACAGATCTGTGCTGCTCTGAGATCAGCTGAATCATCAGCTCAGCTCAACAGGAACTCTGCAGCCTGCAGGGGGCGCCGCAGCCCCTCCCACACCCACAGGACAGCAGCGTGTCTCTCTGTGTGTGTCTCTGTCTCTCTATGTGTCTCTGTCTCTCTGTGTCTCTGTGTCTCTCTGTCTGTCTCTGTGTCTCTCTCTCTGTCTGTCTCTGTGTCTCTCTCTCTGTCTGTCTCTGTGTCTGTGTGTGTCTGTCTCTCTCTCTGTCTGTCTCTCTCTCTGTGTCTGTGTGTGTCTGTCTCTCTCTCTGTCTGTCTCTCTCTCTGTGTCTGTGTGTGTCTGTCTCTCTCTGTCTGTGTCTGTGTGTCTCTGTCTCTCTCTCTGTGTGTGTCTGTCTCTGTCTGTGTCTCTGTCTCTGTCTCTCTCTCTCTGTGTGTCTCTGTCTCTGTGTGTCCGTCTCTCTCTGTCTGTGTCTCTGTGTGTCCGTCTCTCTCTGTCTGTGTCTCTGTGTGTCTCTGTGTCTCTCTCTGTCTGTGTCTCTGTCTGTGTCTCTGTCTCTGTGTGTGTCTGTCTCTGTCTGTGTCTCTGTCTCTGTGTGTGTCTGTGTGTCTCTGTCTCTGTGTGTGTCTGTGTGTCTCTGTCTCTGTGTCTCTCTGTCTGTGTCTCTGTCTCTGTGTGTCTCTCTGTCTGTGTCTCTGTCTCTGTGTGTGTCTCTGTCTGTGTCTCTGTCTCTGTGTGTGTCTGTGTGTCTCTGTCTCTGTGTGTCTCTCTCTCTCTCTGTCTGTGTCTCTGTGTGTCTCTCTCTCTCTCTGTCTGTGTCTCTGTGTGTCTCTCTCTCTGTGTCTGTGTGTGTCTCTGTGTGTCTCTCTCTCTCTGTCTGTGTCTGTCTCTGTGTCTCTCTCTGTCTGTGTCTGTCTCTGTGTCTCTCTCTGTCTGTGTCTGTGTGTGTCTCTGTCTCTCTGTGTGTCTCTGTCTGTCTCTCTGTGTGT
>NW_025738337.1:0-1542 GCF_021292245.1 Micropterus dolomieu
GTGTGTGTGTGTGTGTGTGTGTGTGTGTGTGCGTGCGTGCGTGCGTGTGTGTGTGTTACATTATGTACATGTGTGCTGCTGTGCAAGATCCAGAGAGTTTGCAAGGAATGCTGAAGTAGTTAGCACAACACAGACATGACACACACACACCATTAATACTCCATGACCTAATATTGCCCACCACTTTAGTCGGTACTCTCAAGCCATAGACTTGCACTCAGTACCATTTGCATCAGTGCTTGAGGTGGGCCGGCACCTCGACATTTTACTCTTTGGCGTACTGGGACATTTTCTTGTACCGGGACTTCTCACAAGCTTTCAGCCCATTTCAGGTAGGCTACTCTGTTCCCATTCTCTCCTGCCTGCTAATCTCTGTCGACGGAGAGTGACAGGGAGAAGAGAAGCTCAGGTGCCTTAGCAGCCTGCTGAATGTAGCTCCTCAATGTCACTTTTCGTGAACCGACCAATCACAGCCTGGATGGGGCGGGACATTTAAAAATATTGACAGGTAGGTGTCCTTTACACTGGGGACGCTGGGGACAGGTCAGAATAAGAATGTCTCCATCACTCTTTGAAAGCTTTTGTTAAAAATGTTCTGAAAAACAGCTTGCAACAAGAAATGTTAAATAACAACTGAAAGAATGCACAACAAGAAAACATGCAATGCTATTGAAATATAGAAAAAACAAATGTGCGTTGTCCAAATTAACTGCTTTACGCATTATTTTCCGTTATATTTTTACATTTTGAATTGTCACCTGCCACCTTAATTTTGTTTACCTTCATATAAATAAAGACATTTCCACCATAAATTGGTGCAGAAAATGTCTCCGGAATACAGGAAATCAAGTGTTTAATGCTCAAAGTCATCTGGGGGAGGACCCCCAGACCCCTCCACTGATATATTTCAACGTCAAATATTTATTCAAGATAGCCTATTGTTAAAATATCTTCTCGTCTTGTTCTCCTGACCCAAATGTGCAGTCACACCCCTAATCTGAGCCCTTCACCACTTTACAACACAAAGGGACGCAATCAGCAAACTTTTGATATGTTGAACTCGTTGTTCTGCGTGAATGATTATGATTATGACAAGTTATTACTTAGCAAAATCAGAGACTAACTACCATGTAGAGCATTTTTCTTGCACAAAAAATTTATAATGAATGACAGGCAGGCAAACTATCCAAATAAAGCGTGACCCGTAAATATATTAATATTATAGTAACATTTTACTTTGTATTTAATGTTAAAATATATACTAGTTTCGCCTTGAGGTTGAGGATAGTGCGGGGGGGGGGGGGGGATTTGCATAGCAGAGATAATGTTTAAGCTACCACGCTCACCATCTTATAGCATTGTTTAGCATGTTAGCATGCTTTCATTTGCTAAGTAGCAAAAGCAGAAGTCGATTGGAATGCCAGTGGACAAATAAAAATTCTGGTGTCATGGAAAGTCAGTAGGATACACCATCTGGAAACCACCTATGTCTGTACAAATCTTTGTGCAAATCCATCTCGTGGATGTTGAAGATTATGTAGG
>NW_025738338.1:0-6834 GCF_021292245.1 Micropterus dolomieu
ATCCAGACTCAGTCCAGGACAACACGGTCCACCAGTCACAGACCTGCAGGACGATGGAGAACCAGAACCCGGACCACAGGAGCCAAACAGCAGCCTCGTGCTCTGATAGCACCGATGTTCAGGTCAGTGTTCATGACTTCATCACGAGACTAAAGACACGAGGAAGAGTCTCGAGGGTCCGTGTATCATCCGTTCATTCTGTTGTTAGAGATCAGAGCCTGAAAACCCGCTCCAGGGTTTGTGTTGACGTGGTTTGATTTCCAAAGTGTCTCCGTGATTCCTGTTTTCATCTTGAAGAGAGGAAGCTGAAAGAAAAACTCACGTGCGTTTCTCTTTTCTTTGTTCTGGGATTTTCCCGCGCGGCGCTTGCGCAGTGCAGCCCGTCTTGTGTCGGGAGCGCGCAGACGAAACCATGATGGTGAAAAATGAAGCAGAGTCATTATATTTCCTCGTGTGTTGGTGAGTTTATCACAGTGACAAACAGTCTGCCTGCGTTATTATTTTCTTAATGAGCTGAGACAGGAACGTCTCTAGGATTGAAAGACGGGGTATTTAATTACACTGCTTACTGGTGGTTTATTAAAATACAATAATAGAAGTACTAACATGTGTGTAGTCAGTGTGCTGCTGTCACAAGCTCATTCTTAGTGGGTTGTACCAGAGAGAGCTGTGGTTTAAAGTCAATCCCATATCTTGCTCATGCGCAGTAGCAGTAAACACAGTTTTTTGTTTTTAAGATTATAATTTTAATTGTTCTGCTTCTGTTTTGAACGCCCCTTGTTGTCAGCGTTACAGCATAGTACCGTAGTAGAGGGGGATTGTAGAAAGTGAGCAGTCTGATGAGGGTTAAGGTGAATGATTAATAAACATCTTATAAGTTTATAAAACAATTTACTGTTATTTTAGTAAAAGTACATTTAATGGCAATAATATAATTTTTGATTCAAACTTCACTCTGTCCTCTTTGTTTGTAATTGATATAGTACCTTTATTACGTCAAATAAAAGTATGTGACACAAAAGGCAAATTGGCCGGTAAAAAAATAAAATATGGCCGGTCAGTGAACCTCGCCTCCAGCTGACTTCTCGGGCCATCTAAGTAGAGGACCATTACCTGATGGAAAAAAACATTGAAATTATTACATTCTTTTCTTGCCTCCAAACGAAACTTCGTCCGTAACTGCTGCCTGTCTCCACCTCTTGGTTGGTTGGCCTGTGCTTCTCCTGTTCAGTGGAAATGGCAAAAGGACCCAAGCTGGCCGGGTCATCTAGGTTCTGGCTCAGCTTTGACAAGCGTGATCCTGCAGGTGGCTGATCACCACCATTCTTGATTGCTTTAATCTCGTAATACATGGCCCCGGTCATCCTCTCCTTAATACAGTGCAGTCGCCCTGTCCCATGTGCAGAAAAACACCCCCAAAGCATGATGCTACCACCTCCATGCTTCACAGTAGGGATGGTGTTCTTGGGATGGTACTCATCATTCTTCTTCCTCCAAACACGGTTAGTGGAATTATGACCAAAAAGTTCTATTTTGGTCTCATCTGACCACATGACTTTCTCCCATGACTCCGCTGGATCATCCAAATGGTCATTGGCAAACTGAAGACGGGCCTTGACATGTGCTGGTTTAAGCAGGGGAACCTTCCGTGCCATGCGTGATTTCAAACCATGACGTCTTAGTGTATTACCAACAGTAACCTTGGAAATGGTGGTCCCAGCTCTTTTCAGGTCATTGACCAGCTCCTCCCGTGTAGTTCTGGGCTGATTTCTCACCTTTCTTAGGATCATTGAGCAAGTGATATATCATCTCAATATATAAGGTTTATCGCACATTGAATATTTTCCTCATACTGTGCAGGCCAGCCTCATGTCTGTTGGGTCTGGTCTTATCAAATAACCATCACTAAATAATCGATACTGAAGTATCGATAGTGGTGTCGATAAAGAATCGGATAGTTAAGCAGTCTCAATAACGGTATCAATAAAAATGAACGATCCCCATCCCTACTGCAAATGTACCACACTTGCGTTTGTTGTTATTGTTCTCCGTCTGGTTGGGCTGTGAGTTTGGGTAGTAAAGTCACAGCTGATCCCGGAACCGAAAAATCGTCGTTACCTTCAGCCCTAGAAAAGTGGTCTTAGATGTGAACCAGACTGAAAACCAATGTTGAAATATGGGTTGGTGGTCAACGGGGTAGACCACCACTGACCTGTCGACCACCACTGACCTGTAGACCACCATTTGAGGAAAATAATCAATGTGCAATAACATTGTTAGATATTGAGATGACAGGACTTAAAATAAATACACAAAGATTGAAGTGTGTCACACTAGCTGCCTGGTTGTTTTTAAATTATTTATAGGATTATAATTGAATATTTTTACTACAACTAAATGTTGTTTTTTTTACCACATAACATCACTATATAAAGTCAAAATGACACCACAATATCAAGTGACGTTTAGAAAGAAACTGTGTGCATCAGTCCTTCCTCCTCTTCATATCTGCTGCTGTTCAATTTGAATGAGATTTGACGCTTGAGACATAACATTATAGGACCCCCTAGTCTCAATAGCAGTATCGATAAACTCAGACCTTTTATTGATTTTTGTGTTTTGAGAAAGTTTGGATCTGGGTCCTTTTTAGAACAGTGTATCGATCCCCATCCCTAGTTACAGGCAACTCAAAACTTGTCACTAGAGGCCGACCAATATGGGAATATTTTTAAGTCCGATGCCGATTTCAGTATTCAAGGATTTCAAAATCTGATATGCCGATATATTGGCCAATATTCTTTTTTCTCCTTATTTTAAGAAATGGATACCATGACATAATGCAGTTAAAACTTTTGTTTTTTATTGCTATACATAGTACTTAGCTTACCTAGTAACAAAAGTACAAGAAAATATGTTAAATATGAGTCTAATGTATAAAACCACAGAAAACAATTTAATTTTAGAAATATCAGATTGTTGTTATAAATTATGGAGTACTACTAATGAAAATTAAATTAGTTTACGTACTGTGGAGGCCAGCGAAACAAACTACTACTAATGTCACTGCTATAATATGGATAAACAGGGCTCTCCTACATAGGCAAAAAATTAGATTCTTAAGTCACAATATATTATAATTTTAACTAGGGCTGTACATATCGATTTTTGAAGTTGATAAATCTAATGATGAATTTTTTTTATTCGCTTGCGTACACAGCAGGGTGTTTAGGGAACCACCGTTTCCGTTGAAAAAACAGTTGCTACGTTTGTCGACGCTGAACTCGCCCCAGATGCAGCGATTCGTTGACGTAATCGATTACAACTAATTATTACTAATTTCAACCTTTTCATATTACAATATATTCAACAATATATTGGAATTTATTACCTTTTTTCCAACTGCAGATTATATCCCCAAAGAACTTTCTCAACATCTGTTTGTTCATCTTGTATAAATTTTTTGATGTTTCAGACCGTTTGGGAATTTTTTTTTCTTTTAACTAGACCTCTTTGAATTTTCATTAGATACTGGTCTGAGACAGAACCTTAGTAAAACCTCACAATTTTCTATTTTTCATATAAAATTTTAAATTGGACTAAGTTGGTGTTTTCCCGCTAAGTCCCTGTTATAGCTGTCTGCATGCATTTGTTAGCAACCGTTTTTAAGCAGAAACGGAAAAAAAAACATTTGATGTTTTCAAACTTATGTTAATCAATTCCAGTAGTATTTACGGTGATTGTGACTTTTGGATTAGACACTTCCAGAAGCATGCATTTACTTCAAATGGTTCAAGAACTGTATTTACTATGGATATGCCTTGGATAGGCGTTTTACTCAAAATTTACAGGAATGATAGGAGGTTAATTTGGTAATTACCGTGTTTGCGTGGTAGACCAGCTGTACAACAACGGACAGGAGTATTTTAGTTCACTGTTCTCGCCCGCCACTCTTATCTTCTCTCTAGCGCTCCTCTCAAATCTTCCGGGTAATAGTCTTGTGATTTACAAAACAGATCTTGTTCTTCATAAAGTAGCTGTAATAACAGCGTTAATTCACACTATTACTCAAAATTTGACAAGATGTGTTATAATTGCATTACCATATGCATTTAAAAAAATGATAAACGATAAATCACACGTCATGGAAACAGTTGCACATTGTTGTCATGGAAACAGGTTTACAGTAGTCTCATTGGTGTCAGCCACATTTATGGTTCTTGATAGCTCGCTCCACCGTGACATCTCACTGTCTTTCTCTGTGTGTGTCTGTCTTTTGATATAGAAACGGAGAGGAGGAGTGGGACTAAAATATCAGCACTGTGACAAATCCTTCACAACATCATCTTCATATTTAAAGATTCATCAGAGGCTTCACACTGGAAAGAAACGGTACAGCTGTGACCTGTGTGGGAAAGCTTTCACTAGATCACATGAACTAAAAATACACACACGTGTTCACACTGGAGAGAAACCGTACAGCTGTGACCAGTGTGGGAAAGCTTTCACTAGATCAGGCGACCTAAAAACACACCAACGGGTTCACACTGGAGAGAAACCGTACAGCTGTGACCAATGTGGGAAAGCTTTCACTAGATCAGATATTCTTAAAGTCCACCAACGTGTTCACACTGGAGAGAAACCGTACAGCTGTGACCAGTGTGGTAAAGCTTTCCCTACATCAGGTGACCTAAAAACACACCAACGTGTTCACACTGGAGAGAAACCGTACTGGTGTGACCAGTGTGGGAAAGCTTTCACTACATTAGGTCACCTAATAGGACACAGACGTGTTCACACTGGACAGAAACTGTACTGGTGTGACCAATGTGGGAAAGCTTTTGCTCATCGCAGTCACTTTAAAATCCACTGACAGTCAAGCTGCTTCCTGAGTTCCGAGTCAAGCAAGCTGCTTCCTGTGAATCTGGTGTGAATCACCAGAAACCACACAATACGATATTATCACGATATTAAGTCACAATATATTATGATTTTAACCTTTTCATATTCAGATATCCTACAATATATTGGCATTTATTACCTTTTTCCAAACTTCAAATTATATCCCCAACGAAAACTTTCTCAACATCTGTTTGTTCAACTTTTATTTATATATATATATATATATATATATATATATATATATATATATATATATTATTTTTTTTATTGAAAAATGTGACTGTCAATCCGACTAACGGAACAACACTTTGAACCTGTCATAAATGTCGTATACACCTTTTCAACATTCAATTAAGGTGGACTACAGTGTAATATAAACAGGTATACACTAGAGCTGCACGATTAATCTAATCGCTATGACGTCATGTGCAATTACATAACTGCAAAAATGTTGCTATTTAATAAAACAGAAAGTGGGTGTGACGCTCTCTCCTCTGTTTGTTCACTGCAATCTGCTCATTATCTCCGCCCACACTGGGCTCTCGCATGTGCCCTTAAAAACAAATAAGCCTACGTGCAATGAGAAAAATGATTTTATGAGCAGTGTGCAAGTAACATTTAAGACAACAACCTACCGTAGCGTACCGTACCCCTCCCCACCTGCCGCTAATAGTTCAAAATGTAGTTGGACTTGTCACCGGAGCACTGAGAGAAATGCCGGTGATTCATGCTCTCTGCACATGCGTTGGCGTCTGTAGCCACCTGTCGGAAGCTCCGTCTTAAACCGAACTCTTATCCAGTTTTAATCCACTCTTTTTCGTTACATTTTTTATATCCTTTTTATTTAATTAAGTTTTACTTGGGTTAAGGATTTTAGTCATCCGACACCGATTCTGCTCAGTCCTGCTCTGGATCCCCACAACCGGCATCTCCCCGTCCTCTTTTCTCCCCAACCACACTAATAATTGGTGACTCCATAACCAGAAACATCCGTTTCTTTAACGCTACCACTCACTGCTTGCCACCACGGCTGACATTTAAAAATAAAAAACTCCAGGACCTGATGCCGTCGCTCCCGTCCTCCATCACAAGAGTGATAGTCCATGTCGGAACAAATGACACAGCTCTTCAGCAGTCTGAGCTGACAAAATCAGATTTTAACCGTCTTTTTAACTTTTTAAAGCAGTGTGGAAAGTCCGTTTTTATCTCTGGTCCCATTCCCACAGTTGGTCGCGGTGCTGGCCGCTTCAGTAGACTCCTTGGCCTCCACGACTGGCTCCAATCCGCCTGCAGGGCTCACCGTGTGTTTTATGTGGATAATTTTAATATTTTCTGGCAAAGAATGTCTCTTTTTAAGACAGACGGACTTCACCCAAACAAACGGGGCTCAGAAATGTTAGCTGTGCACATACAGCATGTGGTGCGGTCCACACATGACTTACGTGAATGACTAATCATTCATGCAGCACACCTGGACTCTGCCTCACTGCCACAAACAACTGTCTCCACCTGCTGGCATGTAAAGCTGTCTGCTCCCAGCGCTGTTCCAAAGACTTCTATTCCTGTCATCATCACGCATAGACCAGTAAACCGAAATGTGCACATCCCACACAGAAATATTAGTAATCTCTTAAGGATTAGGACAACTGCACCAACTCCAGCACCCAGAACAAACTCATTTAAAATGGCTCTCTTCAATGTGAGATCTCTGTCAAGTAAGACTTTTATCTTAAATGATTTTATCTTGTCTGCAAATCTAGATTTTATGTTTTTAACTGAATCCTGGTTGCAGATGAATGACTATAGCCAGTTAGCTGAACTATGTCCACCTCAATATGATTGTTTTAGTCAACCGAGGGTCAGTGGTCGTGGTGGTGGGCTAGTGAGCGTGTATAGGAAAAATTTAAAATGTCATCAAGTACGCTGTGATGAATT
>NW_025738339.1:0-1566 GCF_021292245.1 Micropterus dolomieu
GACGTCACGAGAAACAGCCGAACGACGCCACACAAAATCGGCAGCTCCCATGGAAGCGCACGTCGTAAATGGTAAAACATAAACTACAAATGGAACATAAAGTATATTTCGCAGTATTTAATTAAAATAATACACACCATCATGTATGGTAAAACCCGTTCTGCATGTAAAGTGATATTTTTTTATTAAATGGCATCCTTTGCCAAGGCCAAATCATATTATTGCTATTAAATGTACTTAAAACAGAACAATAAATTGTTTTATAAACTTACAAGATGCTTATTAATCATTCAACTTAAACCTCCTCATCAGACTGCTCACTTTCTATAATCATCCCTCATCTGGCCTCCTGGTTCTGACAGAGTCCTGGTTCTGACAGAGTCCCTGGTTCTGACAGAGCCCTGGATCTGACAGAGTCCTGGTTCTGACAGAGCCCTGGATCTGACAGAGCCCTGGATCTGACAGAGTCCTGGTTCTGACAGAGCCCTGGATCTGACAGAGCCCTGGTTCTGACAGAGTCCTGGATCTGACAGAGCCCTGGATCTGACAGTGCCCTGGTTCTGACAGAGTCCCTGGTTCTGACAGAGCCCTGGATCTGACAGTGCCCTGGTTCTGACAGAGTCCCTGGATCTGACAGAGTCCTGGATCTGACAGAGCCCTGGATCTGACAGTGCCCTGGATCTGACAGAGCCCTGGTTCTGACAGAGTCCTGGATCTGACAGTGCCCTGGATCTGACAGAGCCCTGGTTCTGACAGAGTCCTGGATCTGACAGAGCCCTGGATCTGACAGTGCCCTGGTTCTGACAGAGTCCCTGGTTCTGACAGAGCCCTGGATCTGACAGTGCCCTGGTTCTGACAGAGTCCCTGGATCTGACAGAGTCCTGGATCTGACAGAGCCCTGGATCTGACAGTGCCCTGGATCTGACAGAGCCCTGGTTCTGACAGAGTCCTGGATCTGACAGTGCCCTGGATCTGACAGAGCCCTGGTTCTGACAGAGTCCTGGATCTGACAGAGCCCTGGATCTGACAGTGCCCTGGTTCTGACAGAGTCCCTGGTTCTGACAGAGCCCTGGATCTGACAGTGCCCTGGTTCTGACAGAGTCCCTGGATCTGACAGAGTCCTGGATCTGACAGAGCCCTGGATCTGACAGTGCCCTGGATCTGACAGAGCCCTGGTTCTGACAGAGTCCTGGATCTGACAGTGCCCTGGATCTGACAGAGCCCTGGTTCTGACAGAGTCCTGGATCTGACAGAGCCCTGGATCTGACAGTGCCCTGGTTCTGACAGAGTCCCTGGTTCTGACAGAGCCCTGGATCTGACAGTGCCCTGGTTCTGACAGAGTCCCTGGATCTGACAGAGTCCTGGATCTGACAGAGCCCTGGATCTGACAGTGCCCTGGATCTGACAGAGCCCTGGTTCTGACAGAGTCCTGGATCTGACAGTGCCCTGGATCTGACAGAGCCCTGGTTCTGACAGAGTCCTGGATCTGACAGAGCCCTGGATCTGACAGAGCCAACTACCAGCTAAAAGCTAAAAACACTCATGAGTACAACTTCTGTAATCAGC
>NW_025738340.1:0-2343 GCF_021292245.1 Micropterus dolomieu
GTATCCTCAGTTTCCTCACATTTGACATTTAAATGTTCTGTGTGTAACATTTTAAAACTGGATTCAAATTCCATGAAACAAACAAAATGAAGCATATTTGATAAACATTCAGGCGAGTCATTCAGAAACAATTGTCAGTCTCACCATTTTGTACCGTAACAGTGCCGATGTCTCCACCAGGAGCTGCCTCAACCAACATACGTCATGTTATTAGAGGATCTTTTCTTCCCACTGAATCCTCCAGCTGCAGTAAAAAATATCAACTAAAAAATAATATCTCCTGACTTCGACCCTGTGGCAGAGTCACTCATGTCTTCATCACCTCCCGCTTGGACTACTGCAATGGTGTCCTTTATGGAGTACCCAGCAAGGTCCACCGACAACGTAAACATACTTTATTGTTTACAAAGGGCTTGCTCTCTGTCCCCCACACCAGACTGCGGACTTTTGGGGACAGAGCCTTCAGCGTTGCAGCCCCACCATCTGGAATTCGATCCCCACAGAGATCTGCGGTGCTCCCTCTTTGGACACTTTCAAAAACCTTCTAAAAACCCACCTCTTTACCAAGGCATATAATCTAGAATGACCTCCTTTTGTTGTTTGTTGTGTGTCTGTAGTTATGTGAAAAGCATCCTTGAAAAGGCGCTATAAAAATATATATGTTGTTTTTGTTTATTATTATTTATTTATTTTCTCAGTTTGGAACCTGGGACAAAATACTGTTGTGGGATCACTGATGCAGCAGAATCACCGTGGTATATAAATGAGCTTCCTGCCTTTTTGTTTCAGACTTTGCAGAGAACCGGCTGAAACTTGCCGAGATCCTCTACTACAAGATCCTGGAGAACGTCTTGGTTCAGGAGACCAAACGGCTGCACGGCAAAGACATGAGTGTAAGCAGCAGCTACAGTGTCTTTCTTATCTTTATTTGTGTGACAGAACTCAAGGGTCTACTTACTAGCTTTTTCTAATTCTATTTCAACCAGATGTGGTTGAAAGCTCAGGAAAAAAAGCAAGCAAGTTGACCTTTTAAGTTAAGTCTAATTTGTTGCATGTGCTGCTCCCAAGAACGTCCATGTATGAGTCTTCTTGTCTATGTTACCTTCCTTTATATCATTAGACGTCTCCTGTGTTTAAGTGTTTTGTGATAATTTATCAGCTGGCGGTGTGAAGGCGTCTCTTTGAGTAAGTGAGTGTGTGTGTGTGTGTGTGTGTGTTAGGTGCTATTGGAGCAGGACATCTTCCACTGTTCCCTGATGGCCTGTTGTCTGGAGGTCGTGTTGTTCTCCTACAGCTCCCAGAGAACCTTCCCCTGGATCATCAACATCTTCAAACTGACCCCATTCTACTTTTTCAAGGTCGGACACACTCAGAAACATATACACTTTTTTTTATAGTATATATTTAAACACAAATAGCCAGAGATGTAATTTAACTGCTCAGATTTCACTTCGTTGATCAAGCTGAGGCACCTTGTCACCTAAAGCAAACATGTGTCTGTTTCCACCGGAATATTTTGCCAGTGTAAAATAAATAGTAAAGTTTCCCAGCTATTTATGAATATAACTGGATTTATTGTGTGTGCGTGCAGGTCATTGAGGTGTTTATCCGCTCAGAGGAAGGCCTGTCCAGAGACATGGTGAAGCATCTGAACCTGATTGAGGAACAGGTTCTGGAGAGCAGAGCGTGGAGCACAGACTCTGCCCTGTGGAGCGCCCTGCAGGCTGCTGGGAACAAAATCCCAACAGTGGAGGAGGTCGGCAGGAAACACACACTCAGAGAGACGCACACACTTATAAACAGCAATCAGCTGCATGTAGATGCACACATACTAAACAAAGATTATCTCTTGAATTGCATTGAGAGTGAGAGAAAGTTATTATTTCATTGAACATTTCTCCATTTCTCCAACTTGTCTCAACTTTCTAGAATAAAATTTACACAGATATACACAAACATTGTGAAACAAAACTTCCTGCACCGAACAACTTTAATTAGGACACTTTATATGAGGATTTTTTTTGTTTAAAGGCTAATGCCAGACAAAATGGCAGCATTAAAAGGGTTACATTTGCTCTCTGTCTGTCTTTCAATCTATAAATAAATTTTTCTTTTTACTTCTTTGTGCCTCGTTAAACTTTGTAATAGGACAAAACGTGTAGAAGGAAATGAGGTAAAAGGTGAGAATAAGAAGCGAATTGAGATTAAAACCTATTCTTCAGGTCTGAATTGACAGAGCTCGCTCATTGAGCTCAGCCAAAAGACAGTGTCGCCCAACTTAATTGATTTTAGGTTATCCAATGCATTTCTCCCCCTTGTAGCACTGAGCGGTTTATAGCCACA
>NW_025738341.1:0-2378 GCF_021292245.1 Micropterus dolomieu
TATCCTTAGTTTCCAAGAGTTCACTAAACTCACCACATTAGAAACAACAGATTTGGTTTTCTTAGTTAAATCAAATGTAGCTAATAAAGAATCTTTAATAATATTGATCAAGTTATTTTTTACAATGTGCCTTCCATTTATATATGTGATATATGTATTCTTACCTGTAAACTGAAGCACCGCTGGAAGAAATAAAGAAATCCATTTGAACTCAACCATCATGATTCTCTGAGTCTCTCCTTCTTCTGTCTCTTGTTCTCGTGCTCAGAACTGTCTGAGTTTCTAAACTAGTGCTTTAGTAGAGAGACGCTGCAGCTACTTCCTGTGGTTAGGATGATGTCACTTCCTCATAGTGACTTTTAGTCTGTTTTAGATTTCAGTCTCTCTGAATTTCTTGTCGATGTCCAAACAGCCAAAAACTCTGTTACAATTTTCACTTTTACATTTTTGAAATGTAGTTTTCTATCATCCACAGTGACTGACAGAGACCCCAAATTATTGATCAGCAACATGAGATGCAGCCAACGGGGTTCACACTTTGTCCAGTCCCACAGTGTATTTGTGACAAAGATGTGTTTCACCTCCTGAAACGAACAACAGGAGGAAGTTGACGGAGTGAAGATTGTTAGTTAAGAGAAATGTTTGCAATAATGCAACTCTATTTGGCAGATCTGAGATCTGCTGGTTCCTCATTGTATCTTTGCAGTTCTTTTTGTTCAGAGATCTAAAGAGGAAGTGTTTCAGTGAGAATGTTGTTAACAACAGCAGCAGAGCTCTGCAGGTTTTACCCTCTTATGATGACCAGGTAAACATCAGAAACACATGAAGTTTTCTTCAGGCCTTACCATTATCCTTCCAGTGGGTCGGCCTTGTACTTATAGTCCATGTTTGTGCTGCTGACGAAAATACTGTAAACTTTCAGACAACCACTGCATCTCACTAGAAGTTTAAACGAGGCTCCTACACATAGGAGCAGTACTCTACAGTGTTTCTTTATATTCATAAGTTGTATTAGTTATTTAAGATGATAAAACTTTCTGCCCTTCATTGTTTGTTCTAACCATATTCCTCAATGACATTTCACCTTGAAATAATCATTATTGATTTTTTTTATGGATGGGCAGGCTGGTCATAAAAATGAACGTTGTGAATAGTAGGTTCTCCTCATTAAGAGAGGGGCTGTGCCCATTTACACGTGAGGCACACCAGCATAACTTCACACTTAAACTTCCCATCACACTGACGGGATCAACCTTTTTTTATGGAAACATTTCTAATTATGATCACCTATGTAAGAAATAATAATAATAATCTTTATTTATAGAGCAGTTTTCAAAACAATGTTACAAAGTGCTTTCACAAGAGCAGAAAGAAAAAATTAAACAGTACACAAAATAAGATACACTGGAAAAGCAGGAAGAAACTTATGAAATTAAAGTACAGTAAAAAGAAAATTTGAAAATTTATTATTAATATCAACTAAAATCAGGAAATGCTCCTCTATAAAAGTATGTTTTAAGAAGGGACTTAAAAGACTTCACTGACTCAGCTGACCTGATTTCCTCGGGCAGGCTGTTCCAGAGCCTCGGGGGCCTGACAGCAAACTGTCCCCTGTAGTTTGCAGTCGAGTCTCTGGAACAGACAACAGACCTCTGCCCGAGGATCTCAAAAAATCTTAAAAAATAATCAATAAAATTCTTTATAAATTATTCTTTTAAATATCTAAGGCTATTCTAAAACATACTGGGAGCCAGTGTAATGAAGCTAAAACAGGGGTGATGTGATCATATTTCTTTTGTCTGGTTAAAAGTCTGGCAGCTGAGTTCTGGACAGTCTGGAGTCGATCAACAGAATTTTGGGTTAAGCAAGTAAAAAGGTTGTTGCAGTTCCAGGCAAGATGAGATGAAGATGTGTAAAATGGTCTCAGTGTCCTTAAAAGTTAACATTGATTGTATTTTTGATTTCTAAGATGGTAAAAACATGATTGAACAAGCTTTGTGGTGTGCTGCTCAAAACTTAAATTACTTTCAAACCATACACCAAGATTCAACAGGCCTGATATGATCCACTATGGAACCAGCAGATAGCAGTATTTTCTTTGCCATTTGCTGGGACCCAAGGACCAGGATCTATGTTTTGTTTGAGTTTAGCTGGAGGAAATTATTCGACATCCAATTTTTGACTTCACAGAGGCAGTCGGTAAGTGAACTTAGCATTACAGCGTCTGTGCATCTGACAGGCAGGTACATCTGTGAGTCATCAGCATAAGCATGAAAAGAGACACCATGTTTCTGAATAAGGTGTTCAGGGGGAAGCATATATAAATAAAATAAAATGGGTCCCGGGATTGACCCCTGAGGCACACCACCGAACAGAAT
>NW_025738342.1:0-2668 GCF_021292245.1 Micropterus dolomieu
GACTGACGTAATAACGTTTCCCCTAAAAGTAAGTCCAAAACCTCAAAAAGTGTCTCTACCTATAGTCTGGTCTCTACTTGTGGGGACTCGTCAACGCCTGTTAATGCAGAGGGAGGAGCAGAGGAGCAGAGGGAGGCGCAACACTGGCTGTGTTCGAGGCTCATGAGAACAGGAAGCGGACCTGAAAGTTGTTGTTCAGTCTGTTCGGACATTTTGTGACTACAGAGCGAGAGGAAAAAACATAAGGCTGAAGCAGGGTGAGTGTTAATCCAACTTTTTATTATGTTACTGTCAAAGTCTCTGAGTCAGTTTTCACTCTGTGGCCTGGAAAGAAATGATAAAATGAACAGTTTGATTCATCTGTGGACACAAAGATGTAATTTGCTGAATAATAGGCTGCACATTGAAGGTACAGTAACCCAGCGAGCAGGGGCCTGTAGCCCACTAGGAAGGGAGTTCAACCTACTCAGAGGACGGTGGGTAAGATGTTGGTTAGTTAACCCGGTCTTAACTTAATTGGAGTTGGTGCGCGTCGGGGCGTGTTCGGCCGTGCTGGCAGAGCGTTTTCGCCACGGCGAAATGGGCACATAAGGTCCATAGTCAAAAATAATCCGAGAAAGAAATTTCCAAGATTAGGCACAAAGTTATAGCCTATTAGACTTCGCAATCGGATTTAGCAGTGAGATTGTACTATCACTATTGGGAGTGTTCAGAAGAAAACACCAGAGTGTTTTTAATTTTTTGCGACTTTAATTTCAGTTTTGTTCTTGTAAATTTGACACTTTCATCTAGGATTGTTTTTCTCAGTTTATTAACTCCCACCCTGGCTCCGTATTTTTTGGACATGTAGCCTGAAATAGTCCATCTAAATGTGTGAAAACACTTTTCAACAATTCAATTATAGCCCACAGATGGGCTGTATCTCAGAAACTGGCCTGTTCATTAATTAAACTCTCCTGTCTACAATCACCGAGCATCTAATGCTGCTCGAGGCTCATGAGAACAGGAAGGAATCTCAAAGTGAGTTCTGACTCTATTTTAAGTCAGAGGAGACGGAGGGAAACTAAAGCCTGAGGCAGGGTGAGCGTTAATTCAACATTTTATTCTTTTACTGCTAAAGTGGTCAGAAATGAGAGAAGTAGGTAGCAAACTGGTTTAAACTGTTTTTTAAACTGATCATATGTTTGTTGTTCTTCAGTAAAAGTATGCCTACTTATTTTCAGCTGCTGCTTTTATTCTTTCAGATCACTTAAAGTCTGTTTCCTTCATATGCAGCTTTGCTGCTTCTTGACACCACAATGAGTAAAAGATTAATAATCAGAGCGCCATCTAACATTCCCTTTAAAGGCCAGGTGTGCCTGCACCTGGTGCATTGCTATTTAAATGACTGGCACGGTATAAAAACCAAAATAAAAGATAAAGTTGGATGCAGCAGAGAGGTTTCACTGCAGTAATGTGAGGCGTCAGTGCAGCACTGTGGGCAGGCTGCCACCGTCTGATTTTTGTTGTGCCTATAGTAGAGTTATTATGGTAAGGACAGGCTGTGAGTGAAGTGGAGTTCCTGAAACGTGTTTTCTGTGATGTTCTTAGCGTTTAAGATGAACACTAAGAAATATAACAACAATACATTTATTATTAAAAAAAAAGTGATTCTTTTTATTAACAGAACAAATACTAATATAGAATAACATAATGTTAAATAATAATAATAGTAATTATTTCTGCTTCCTGGTGAGTTCTTCTGTTATAGGCATAAATTTAGAAACATTTTACTGAACCAAATAGGAAAAGTCACTCTGTAAAATGTGTACAAAATGTGGGGACATACCTTTACTGACGGGGACTCGTGGAGTGTTCACACAGATCAGTTTTATAACACGATCTGTTTATTAGCTCTCTTAGCTTGAACAGACTGATTTGAAATGTGTTTTGGTTTAAAAAAAAAGAGAGTCTCTTAGTGTTTCAATCATGTAAATAAACGTACTTAGTTTCCAGCTAAAGATCTTTTCCTGCAGTGTTTTACAGAGTTACAGGGAACAGAACGCAGCTCCTTCATCTTCCACTGGATCAATGTAATTTAGATAATGCATTTGATTCTAGTTTCCAGTAGGATGGCTTCCCAGATTTACGCCAGCTAAGAATGACCTTGTTTGGAATTGCAAAGGGATGAATATTGTGGATCAAGAGAAAATCGCTGATATCCTGCCGCCCCGGCCGGGCTTCAATAAACAATGCTGTTTAAAACATCCTGAGATCTTCTGCAAAAAGCGTTTACTTGATCACAGGAATTTCGGTAACAGCTTTCTGCTGCCTCAAGATAGCAATGCCCCATTTTAAGACCAACACTCCCACCCCATGTACTGCATGTAGTTTGTCTGAACACTGAAGCTGTTGTGTTGCAGTGAGCTGTCTACATGGACTCAGCAGGGCTCTGGTTAGTTTTCCACATGTTGGTTGTTCAGTCACCTGATGTGTGATTAGTAAATGAGCGTGAAACGGTAACAGTTGGTCTGCTGCTGTTACAGGATAGTTTCTAGTTGTTTGTGAGAATTTCTTCATCCTTGTTAAGGTTTTAAGGGTTGATTACTTGATCAACCCGAGACGCTGCAGTTGGTGACGAGCCAGGAGCCGCAGCCAGACACGCCCACAAACACACACAGATAAGACA
>NW_025738343.1:0-3157 GCF_021292245.1 Micropterus dolomieu
CATGTTGCCTATTTTTTTTGTTAATGTTAATTCTACAAATGTACAAAGCAATACAGACACAAAAGGCAAACGTGAACGTGTCCTATCTGTAATAATTGCCTTTATGCCCTTATAAGGGGGTGAGGCTCAAAACAACGTGGTGCTGTGCAATGTAAAATTTATTTTGGAGAGCAAAAGTAATTAAATGACTTTTCCCAGATCTAACAGTAACCCCCCCTAGACTTCTTTAGTTTAGCTTTTGGGGTGTAGTTTATTCAAAATCATGTGGAATTGCATTTTTCTTTATTGGAAAACAAACATTTTCTTGGGGGCGGACCACCAAACCCCCACTCAAATTTGTGGCAGAGCAGATTGATGTAGTGCGCGTACACACATACACTCACTCACTGAGTCAGGCATCCACATTGTTTTTTTAACAATGCATCTTAATTTGTTCAGTACTGTTACATTTGAATACATTTATTTACTCTGCATGTAATTTTTTTGATTGCATTTCCTTTGTAGTTTTATTCTTGTGATGTCGTGATAGAGATCCTAAATTTCATTCCTAACGTCTAAAATTTGATGGGGCACACGCCTTCTTCCTTGCCTCCTGACCTCTCTGTTGAAACACCTTTACCTGGCGCGCTCTTCTTTGCGTGTCATCACGGACATTCTCTCGTATTTCTCAGACGCCCGCACTTCACCTGTGGTCGTGGTGCCTCAGAGCCACAGGGGGGTGATGCTCATGCACGCTCATTACTCACCTTACAAAAGCCACAAAGGGTTCAGTGCAACACACAGTGAACTTAAACAAGTAGCATATTGGCCAAACATGCAAAAAGATGTAGCAGACTACATCAAAACCTGTAAGGTTTGCTGCCAGTCTCAACCAGCAAAACCATCACACAGAGCCTCCTTACAACGGAGAGGCATTTCTTCTCCCTTGTCAAACCCACAATTTGACAAGAGGGAACCCCTAACTGAACCAGCCAGAGGAAATAAACATGTCCTCACAGGCCAAAATAATTTAGACAACAGCACACAAAGATGCAAAGTCTATAATGACCAAAACGCATCTCACAACAATCTCCGAAGGGGGGACAGAGTTTGTCATCACATCTTTGCCCCACTAAGGAAACAGGACGGCCAGAGAACAGGAAGACTTGCACACAAGTTCTCTCCCCACTGGACCGATCCTTCTGTGGTCACAGACAAACATTCACCTGTTCTGGACCAAATCAAGTTTCACAAAAATCCCATGGGACTTGTCGGGAACGATAACGTCCTAATAAATTAATAATTAACAGAAATCCTCAATAGCTGCTAGTGGTTAAAAAGGTCATATTAGAGTTCACGTGCGTGCCTTGTAAAACAGAACTTGGAAGTCAGGTATCTTTTTACTTCGGTCCGCCACCCACAGCTCTAGCCACTAATCTGTGTCTCCCTGTTGCAATTTAAACCTACCACTAAGTTAACAGTGGAGGTCTTTAACCAATTACCTTGAATTTCCAAAATATTTATCACCCACCAGGTGGAGCCACTCCCCACCTGACCACTTAGTCACAAGTGGGGGTTACTGTCCAAATATATTGCTCCCTTCTGTCAATTAAGAATACCTGCTCCAGAGCAGACATCTTCTTGCAGCAACTGCAGAAATAGAATACCGTTCAGAACAGTTCCTCTCAGGACTAAAAGCCGCTCTTTTATAAAATTTGTTTTGAAAGGGGCTAAGACCCTCAGATGAGACTGTTAGCCTAAACCAGCTAAACAACCCTGAAGCTGCAGGTTATGGTTCTGAATATGGGGGGGGGGGGGGGGGGGCGGGGCTACAAAGCTGATAACGCAGTGACTGACTGTTAAGCTGACAAAAGGGACACGAACCAGAGATTAGCATTTCCCTGAACAGCCTATCAAAACTGCCCCCCCACACATGTAACCGTGGTAACTGCACTGGGTCTGTGTTTCATTACCCATCAAAGGGATACTCCTGGTCTCACCCACTTGTGACATAACCCAGGAAGCCGAACTTTAAATAACCAAAGACTGCAGTCTCCAAAGACTCACAGCATTTAATTAAGTTTAATTAAATATTTAGTTACCTGATTATGTTTGCCTCTATTTGAGTAGTTATGTTACCATGTTGTTGCTATCTGTTGTTGATATTACAACGCCCTAAGAGTTCGACCAGCGCAACAGGCCTTTGTTCGCTTGAAGCTAACAACAATGCAATTTCAACAATGCATCTTAATTTGTTCAGTACTGTTACATTTAAATACATTTATTTATTCTGCATGTAATTTTGTGATTGCATTTCCTTTGTAGTTTTATTCTTGTAATGTCGTGATAGAGATCCTAAATTTCATTCATAATGGTCTTAAAACGTCTAAAATTTGACCAGGGTAAACCTGCAGAAACCCTGGCTAGCTTGCACTAGCAAGTGAAGAGCTGTTTATTTTTATGTTAGGTCACTACGCTCACAAACAACGATTTAGACCTGCATCATTTTGTTTTTGCTTTAAAGGGCTCTGTTATGTTGATTGCAGAATAAGCTTGTGTTCACTTTGTGGCCCTTCAGTTTTTCAGGAGTTTTTGAATTGGTAAATAAGACAGAAAAATGTAATATTTCAGAACTGAATTTAAAAGAACAGATCAATGAAAATTGACTGTAAATTAAAACATTTTAAGGAGTTTGAATTCTAAAGGGAAATGCATTACAGTGTTTTGGTACACTATTTTATACCTGTTTTATTATATAGAAGTAAAATATTTGTTTTTCATGTAACTAAATTCTTTATTATTTGTAATTCAGCTACAGGCAGCCTGATTTGGTCTCCCATAACATAATAAAGAGCCTAAATCCCTCCCTTTCTGGAGGATCACCATGTTCGTTTACCATTTAGAGGGCTGTAATGCCATTATAAAACAATTATTGATGCATCTTTTTCTTATTCTATACAGGATTTCTGGATAATTTTAAACATTTTATTTGCATATTAAAATCCAAAAGAAAGGTCTCTTCATTAGCTAAAAATGACTGTTTTGCGACCCTGATGTGCCTTACGAACCTCAGGTCTTCCATTGTTACCACTGTCCTTTCTTCAACAACCAGTTGTCAGACTTCTTTGAAAACTCAAGATGTGCAGGATGTGTACAGGACATAGCTGTACACCAGTTT
>NW_025738344.1:0-2738 GCF_021292245.1 Micropterus dolomieu
CGAAAAACACTTACATTTTAGCTTCATTCGCTGATGGCATAAAGTCCTGAACTGCCGCTGCAAAACCATGGGAGCACAACCAAAACAAGATTATTCTTCTTCTCTGGGTTTTATGCCGGATCCAACCACCTTGTTTAGGTTCACACCGCCCCCTATTGTCCCGGAGTGTGTCATTTAAAGGCATTATGTACTTCAGGTTACAGGTTCAACCAAAACACCATGCTGTGTGCATCACTTAAAAGGGTCCCCTGGAAACACTTCCGTTGTGTTGTGATGAATTTGAATGTTTTTTCTTAAGTAGCTCTTGAGTTTGCCTCTCAGGGCCACCGTATTTATGACATCTAGAGCATGCACCTTCCAAGGCTGCTTCGACTGTCAATCTCACTGTCGAAGCTTCGCAGTGAAACAAGGATATGGGGGTGCTCAACGTCTGATTTTACATAGAACTACTAGTTTTCTCCCAATAAGTTAATATACAGCCTATTACAATACACATTTCAACGTTTAATGCTGTAAATAAACATGTAGAAAGAATAAAACTTTCAATAAATGTTTTTAAAGTGCGTAAATAAATAGTTTTTAAATAGCCGGCTACTTGAAATAGACCCACGAGGAACCGCGACGTGCGTGCAGTTGTCGGCAGCATGCAAAACTCACACAAGACCGGTGAATGACAGGCGAGAGAGAGAAAAAGGTCTTCAAAAAGCCTTGATTTAGCTGGAAATTTACAGCATACGTTGAATGAATAGAGACGGCAGCTCTGCATCTTCTCAAGAATAAAGCGGAGCTTACCACATGTAACCCCCCCCCAGCTCACAATTGCCGTGCACAAAAACACATGATTTGACTATAGGCAGGACTTGACAATTCTGATTTGACTATGTATCCTTGGTCGGGGACAGCCCTAGTTTTATCCATATATTACTGATTTTAATTTTTTACCGGGAGTGATGGCTAAGAAATGGAAGAGTTGATAGTGGTACACCCGCTAGGGAGTTTTGTTCAATAGAGTCCCATCCAGTTGCCGCAACCATCCACGCCACCGTTGCTCTGAGCTGTGCTGCCCAGTAGTAGAATCTTAGATTAGGCAAACTCAGACCACCTTACCTTTGTGGTACTAGGATAGGTAGGGACTGAAACAGAAAGAGGAGCCACAGCAGGACATTCATCCTCACTGCCTCGATCCTACTGAATAGTGACAAAGGAAGCACATCCCATCTATTTAGATCCCTATCAATGTCTTAATAATAATGTCATAATTTGAGGGAACTAGTTCTGTTGTCTTTGGTGTAAGGACCACCTCCAGCTATCTAAATCCATGTTTGAGTCTTCTAAAAGAAATTAAAGTCATCTAGTTGGGCCAATTCCCATTTAGCATCATGGCCTCCGATTTTTACGTGCTGACCTTGTTTCCCGACACGGCACTATATTTGTCTAGGTTATGTAGGAGGGCAGGGACGGAGGTAGCAGGGTTTTCCAGGAATAGTAATATAGTAATATATCATCTGCAAATAATGGCAATTTGGGTTGATCCCCCCCCCCCCTTCATCAGATATGCCTTGTATGAGGGGCTTGGTTCTGATTAACCATAGGACACATTTACAGTGCAGTTCAGCAAAAATGTAAAAAAAAAATAAAATAAAAAAAAGTGGTAGAATGAATGAAATTAGTGACCCCTTATATTTTCTTAAAAATCACATTTTACACATCATAAATATGTTTTATTTCTTTTTGTTTAATCTCATTGTTTAATGTCATTGTGATCGTTGATGTCCTGCTGAAGCTCGTGGTGTTTGGGATACAGTGAGTCATAAAAATCAGGTGACACGCTAGAATGAGCAAGAAGTTATAGTTTCCCTTATTTGCATTTGTGTGTAAGGGCCTGAAGTGTTTAATGGAGTATGTGTGTGTTTAGTTGGAATCTGCTGGACATTATGAGAAGCCGCCTAGGCAACCCCTCCTTGTGCCTCAGCTGGAAGTAATGATGACTGTGAATTGTTTTTATCTTATTTTACCAATAAGGTGGTGTCAATCAGAGCCTCTATTACCCCCGTGGCCTCTTACTCAGAGGTTCCTCACCAGCAACAAGAGAGTTTTAACCAGTTTTATCCCATCGACTTGTCTGAGCTTTTAAAAACAGTAACCCAAATGAGAGTGTCCTCCAGCCCACTTGATGTAATACCTACAAAATTTTTACTGAAAGTAATAGATTCTGTTGGGCCCCATTTGATCTCTGTTTTCAACAGCTCCTGGTTGTGTCTCTACTGGTCATCTACTGGTTGTGTCCCTGATTATTTTAAAACGGCTTGCGTGAACCCACTTTTAAAGAAACACGGTTTAGATCCCTCCCTCCCACATAATTTTAGACCAATTTCAAAACTGCCTTTTATTGCAAAGATTCTAGAAAGAATTGTGTCCAAACAGCTGCTCACTGTGCTGGAAAATAACAAATTATTTGAAAAGTTTCAGTCTGGTTTTAGGAAGTACCACAGCACTGAGACTGCCCTGCTTAAAGTCACCAATGACCTTTTAATGTCTGCTGATGAAGGTATGTGCTCAGTCCTTGTACTCCTGGACCTTAGCGCTGCTTTTGACACCATTGATCACAACATCATGTTAGACATACTGAGGCACTGGGTGGGGATCTCTGGTACTGCCCTAGAATGGTTTTCATCCTACCTGTCAAATAGGAAGTTTTGTGTGTCTGTAAACAACTGTCTCCTCATTCTGTCCAGTTA
>NW_025738345.1:0-2611 GCF_021292245.1 Micropterus dolomieu
ACAGTGTTGTTACAGCCACAAAGTAACACTCATCATGCTCTTCTCCCCTTTTTGTTTTCTTGTGGTTAGTGGAAGTTACAGTCGCGAGGACAGGAAAAGTGCAGCTTCAGGCAGCCACGGCGGAGAGATCTGACGCAGATTACGCAGACAGGATGTGACACTGAAATGAATAAAACAAAAATTAAAAAATAGGTAAAAGATCCTGATTTACTCACTGTTACATATCCACTGGTGTTGTGTTTTTTTAATAACAGACAGGTAACTTCATGAACACATGAAATAATTAATTTTAGTGTTGTGTTTTGATTTTCACGTGTACTGATGTTCATCGACACTGAATGTACCGGTAGCCCCCCTTCCTGAATTTTACCCATTCTCATCTGGTCACTTTGGAGGGACCTGACCCACAAGTTGGGAACCACTGGATTAAACTAGCTAACAGTATACAAAGTAGTAACTGCACAGTAGTTAAAACTGGCAGACTGTACGTTAAGTATTACATTACATTAGATGTATTCATTTAGCTGACGCTTTTATCCAAAGCGACTTACAATTGCTATATATATCAGAGGTCGCACGCCTCTGGAGCAACTCTGGGTTAAGTGTCTTGCTCAGGGACACAATGGTGTGTCACAGTGGATTCAAACCCGGGTCTCTCACACCAAATGCATGCGTCTTATCCACTGCACTATCACTAGTTAAAGCTAGCCGACTGTACGTTAAGTAGTTAAAACTAGCCGACTGTACATAAAGTAGTTAAAACCAACCGACTGTATATAAAGTAGTTAAAACCAACCGACTGTATATAAAGTAGTTAAAACCAACCGACTGTATATAAAGTAGTTAAAACCAGCTAACTGTACGTGAAGTAGTTGAAACTAGCTAACTGTACGTAAAGTAGTTGAAACTAGCTAACTGTACGTAAAGTAGTTGAAACTAGCTAACTGTACGTAAAGTAGTTAAAACCAGCCGACTGTACGTAAAGTAGGTAAAACCAGCCGACTGTACATAAAGTAGGTAAAACCAGCTAACTGTACATAAAGTAGGTAAAACCAGCTAACTGTATATAAAGTAGGTAAAACCAGCTAACTGTATATAAAGTAGTTAAAACTAGCTAACTGTATATAAAGTAGTTAAAACTAGCTAACTGTACATATAGTAGTTAAAACTAGCTAACTGTATATAAAGTAGGTAAAACCAGCTAACTGTATATAAAGTAGTTAAAACTAGCTAACTGTACATATAGTAGTTAAAACCAGCTAACTGTATATAAAGTAGGTAAAACCAGCTAACTGTATATAAAGTAGTTAAAACCAGTTAACTGTATATAAAGTAGGTAAAACCAGCTAACTGTACATATAGTAGTTAAAACCAGTTAACTGTATATAAAGTAGGTAAAACCAGCTAACTGTATATAAAGTAGGTAAAACCAGCTAACTGTATATAAAGTAGTTAAAACCAGTTAACTGTATATAAAGTAGGTAAAACCAGCTAACTGTACATATAGTAGTTAAAACTAGCTAACTGTATATATAGAGTTAAAATTAGCTAATTGTACGTAAAGTAGTTAAAACTAGCTAACTGTATATATAGAGTTAAAATTAGCTAATTGTACGTAAAGTAGTTAAAACTAGCTAACTGTATATATAGTAGCTAAAACAGTAACATGCTGCTTAATTAATAATGTAATTCATAATATCAGTCATGTGTACTTTTACTTTTAACACTTTAAGTACATTTAGCTGACTACACCTTAGTACCTTAACTTCAGTAGGATTTTAAATACAGGACTGGTACTGTAGTATCTGTACATGTTGTATTGGTACTGTTACTGTCCTGTGGGATGTGAGTTCTGCCCACGTGGTGCTGCTGCTGAGCGTCATCAGAACATTCACACTTTGTGTTTTGGATCTACAGAATCGTCCTGCAGCTCTGCAGAGTCGCAGCTCAGCTGGCGAGCTGACAACAACCTTTTGGATGCAAT
Source organism: Micropterus dolomieu (assembly GCF_021292245.1). NCBI lineage: Eukaryota > Metazoa > Chordata > Actinopteri > Centrarchiformes > Centrarchidae > Micropterus > Micropterus dolomieu. The sequence goes on from NW_025738345.1 coordinate 1,985, forward strand.
TATGTGCTGAGAGGCCTCGCGAGGGCCCCATCCACCTCACAGCGCTCCGTCAAGAGCCCGCTGACAGCTTGGAGCGCCGCCCTGCGCCGCACTCCTTCCATCCTGTTCCAGGACTCTCTCCACAGCGACCCAGAAACCCCCTCCAACCCCCCTCCGGTCTGCAGTCTGTCCCCCAGCCAAGCCTCAGCTCACATCCAGCTCCAGCTCCTAATGCCACACCTTCCTGCTGAGGCCTCCTCGAGGAAGGGAGGGATCTCACCCACATTGTTCTAAACGGAGATAAATGCAGGGTTCAGTTCCACCTTCAGAACCGACACCTAACCACAGTCCTCCAGGACTCCGCTCTGGATTCTGGTCTCTGCTGCCAGATTCTCGCTGGTTTCTGTTCCCTGCCAGACTCTCTGTGTAAAACCTCGTCCCGCAGCACTTTTAGAAGTCCGCTCTGCGAATGCTGCTGTGGAGAGGAGGGGGGGGTCAGGACCTGAATTTACAGGGATCTGCACTCAGCTCACCCAACACAATAATAATCTGCTACTCTGACTGATGATTGATTTGAACTACTCAACTTAAAATCAAATATGTATTTTCCATATTTAGCCCAAAAAGCAGAGATACAATGTTCTGAAA
>NW_025738347.1:0-5666 GCF_021292245.1 Micropterus dolomieu
ACAGATCCTTGTGGAACTCCATGACTAACTTTGGCATGCATGGAGGACTCATCGTTAACATGTACAAACTGAAATCGATCTGATAAATAGGACTTAAACCAGCTTAGAGCGGTTCCTTTAATGCCAATGAAATGTTCCAGTCTCTGCAATAGGATCTGATGGTCAATGGTATCAAATGCAGCACTAAGATCTAATAAAACCAGTGCAGAGACAAGTCCTTTGTCTGATGCAATAAGGAGGTCGTTAGTAATTTTCACCAGTGCTGTCTCTGTGCTATGATGAGCTCTAAATCCTGACTGAAAATCCTCAAATAAACTATTGCTCTGTAGAAAGTCACACAGCTGTTTAGCAACTGCTTTCTCCAGAACCTTAGAGAGAAATGGAAGGTTAGATATAGGTCTATAGTTGGCTAAAACATCCGGATCAATTTTGGGCTTTTTCAGAAGAGGTTTAATTACAGCTACTTTAAAGTCTCCACCGACTCCTCGGTATTTGAGTCCTGGCTCCGGGACTTCTTCAAGCTGAAAGAGCTGTGGAAGGGAGCCATAAATGATGGCCTGAAGAAAGCTTTCCGTGCCAGGGCTCAACAGCTGCTGTGGGCTGAGCCTCGCCTGAGGGATTTCGTCCCACCATGGGATGCCAGCTTCCTCCACACCCTAGCCCTTCCCCCGCCAAGGAGCCCCCAAGCGCTCCCCTGCCGGTGTCTGCGTCTGGGCCGTCACCTCGGCCTGAGCTCAGCGATCGCTGGACCGGACCGGAGGTGGGCCCGGCGGCCGTTAGCCCCTCCACGGAGGATCTCTGCCAGGTGAGGACCCTCACGGTCAGTCTCCTCGGGGACTTAAGGGCGGAGGATTGGCACAAGAGGCTGGACACGCTAGTCGGCTTCGAGAAGGCTCTGGGTCAACAACCGCGCCTACTGCGTACTCCAGGCATGGCTGAGCTGCTTTGGGAGGTGGGTCGTCTCAAGGAAGCCCTGCGATCGGCCCTGAATTCCCCCGGTGCTCTTCATGCTGGGCTTATCATGCGGCCCGCTAGTCCCCTGCCTGTCCCTCTACCGGCGGGCGCCACTAGCCTCCAGTCAGTCCCTCCTGATCCCCAGCTGGTTAGGCCCCAGTCTGACCCTGATCCCCAACCTGCTAGCGCCGCTAGCCTCCAGCCTATCCCGCCTAATCCCCAACCTGCTAGCCCCCAGTTTGATCCAGGTCCCCAGCCCGCTAGCGCCGCTGGCCCCCAGCCTGTCCCTTGGCCTGCTAGCGTTGCTGACCCTGATCCCCAACCTGCTAGCGCCGCTGGCCCCCGGCCTGTTCCTCGGCCCGCTAGCGCCGCTAGCCTCCAGCCTATCCCTCCTAACCCCCAACCTGCTAGCCCCCAGTTTGATCCCTCGGGCCGCCCGCCGGACCTCCCTGGCTTCCCTGGTCCGCCCTCGGGCCGCCCGCCGGACCTCCCTGGCTTCCCTGGTCCAACCCTCGGGCCGCCCGCCGGACCTCCCTGGCTCCCCTGCTCTATCCTCGGGCCGCCACCCTGAACTCCCTGGCTCCCCCAGTTCGCCCTTGGGCGGCACAGCTCAGTCCTTGGCCTGCCCGCCGGACCTCCCTGGCTCCCCTGCTCTGTCCTCGGCCTGCCCGCCGGACCAACCTGGCTCCCCTGCTCTGTCTTCAGTCAGCCCCCCTGAACTCCATGGCTCCCCTGGTCCGCCCGAACCCCCTGGTCCCTCTGCTCCGCCCTCGGGACGTCCGCCCGAACCCCCTGGCCTCCCAGCTCCTCCCTCTGGCACCCCATCTGTACTCTCTGGTCCCCCAGCTCTACCCTCAGGCACCCTGTCTAGCCCTGTGTTTTCAGTTCAGCCCTGCCCGTTCCCCTAACCCTTCCCAGTCCTGAAGCCCTCCCTGAATTCCCTGTTTGGTTTTGGACCCTTGACTCCCATCAGCCGGACCCCAGTGCGGCTTCCTCCCCCCTATGTTCGTCTGCCAAGCCCCGTCTTGACCAGTGGGAAGGCCGCCGGGAGGCGTCCATTGAGGAGGGGGCCCTGTTGAGGTGGCAGCCCGGCTGACGGTGAGTGTCCTGGTTTTTTCTCCTTTTTATCAGTTTTTCTGCTTTTTCCTTGGTTTTCTGTTCCCTGCCTGCCTCCCTGTGTTTTCTCCCCTGTGTGCTCTCTCCCTCTGCTCCTGAGCCCAGCCAACTACCTGCACCTGCATCTCATCTGCCACCTCGTCAGCCTGCCACACCTGCCAGTAATCACCTCATGCCTGCCTGTATTTCAACCCCGGTTCTCCACACCATCCTCGCTTGATCGTCGTTGCTCCATACCCGGTGCCAACCTCTGTGTTCAGACTTGTTTCATGTTTCTTGTTTTTTCACATTTTCCCTGTGCTTTGTCGCTGCCACCTCTAACCCTGTCTCTCTGTCTGTTCCCCTCCCAGGTACACTCACCCTCGTCCTCCGTTCAGTCGGCTGGGCTCATCCACCGGCCCTCTCCTCCTCAGACTACCCCCACGGCGTCCTCCCCGTTCCCCCACCGCTCCTCGCTTCCTCGGCCCCAGTGTTCCCCGGCTCCCTGGCCCCCAGTCTTCCTGGTTCCCCGTGCCGGTGTTTCCCCAACATCCACCTCTCCCTCCACTCCAGTCCCACTACCCCTTTATCCCTCAATAAACCTCCTTCCCTCAGAGTGCTGCTTTTGGGTCCTCTATGTCCTCACACCACACAACCAAATAACAACATAGCCTGTTGATAAAGATAGATTGATCATATCTAGTATAGAAGTGCTGACTAAGGGTAAAACATCTTTAAGGAACCTAGTCGGGATGGGGTCTACGAGGCAGGTTGATGGTTTAGATGAAGAAATTATTGAAGTTAGTTGGTAAAGATTGAGGGAAGCAAAACAGTCTAAACATATATCTGGTTATACAGCTGTTTCTAAGGTCCCTGAGTTTAGAGATTAGTTGGTGCCAGTTGAGGGCAGGTCTTGGTGAATTTTGTCTCTAATAGCTAGAATTTTATCATTAAAGAAGCTCAGGAAGTCGTAACTACTGAGAGCTATGGGAATACTTGGCTCAATAGAGCTGTGACTCTCTGTCAGCCTGGCTACAGTGCTGAAAAGAAACCTGGGGTTGTTCCTATTTTCCTCTATTAATGACGAGTAGTACGCTGCTCTGGCATTACGGAGAGCCTTCCTATAAGTTTTAAGACTATCTTGCCAAATTGAACGAGAATTTTCTCTCAAGTTTCCGCAATATTTGCTTTAATTTGCGAGTTTCAGTATTATACCATGGAGCTAACCATCTTTGTTTTATTATTTTCTTTTTTAGAGGGGCTACAGAGTCGAGTGACATTCGCAGCGAGCCTGCAGCACTATCAACAAGATGATCGATTTGGGAGGGACTGAAATTAGCATATGATTCCTCTGTTACTTTGTGACTTGACAATGAATTTAGAGCTGATGGAATCGCATCCTTAAATTTAGCTACAGCACTATCAGACAGAGATCTTGTATAGAAGTTTTTGCCCAATGGCGAGTAGTTCAGCAATACAAACTCAAAAGTTATCAAACAGTGGTCGGACAAAGAGGGATTCTGTGGGAACACCACTAAATGTTCAATTTCAATACCATACACCAAAACAAGGTTGAGGGTGTGGTTAAAACAGTGAGTTGGTTCATGAACACTCTGAGAGAAGCCAAAAACTAAAGTAGACAAAAACTCTGCAAATTCAGATAAGAATTCAGAGTACGGGCCAGGTGCTCGGTACACTAACGAAGAGAATTGGTTGCAGTGATTTCCAACTTGGGTGCGAAAGACCAAGAACAAGACTTTCAAATGAGTTATAGTTTAGTTTAGGTTTAGAGCTGATTAGTAGGCTAGAGTGGAAGATAGCTGCAACTCCACCTCCTCGGCCTGTGCCTCGAGGAATGTGAGTATTAATATGACTGGGAGGGGTGGATTCATTTAGGCTAACATATTCTCCATCACCCAGCCAGGTTTCAGTAAGACAAAATAAATCAATATCATAATCTGATATTAGTTCATTTACTAGTACACCTTTAGAAGAGAGAGATCTGATGTTTAAGAGTCCACATTTAATTTTCCTATTCGTTTGCACTATTGCTCTTGTGGTTTTAATTTTTATGAGGTTTTTAAGTACAGCTCCTCTTCTGTTTACCTTTGATTTAAATAATTTCGATGGTCGGGGGGCAGACACTGTCACTATAGGATTTTCACTAAGTAACTCCTGAAATGGAGGAGCAGAGAAGTGTGTTAGACTGCGACTCTGCGTAGGGTTTTGGGTGGGTAACTGCTGAATTAGAAGGGCAGAGAAGTGTGTTAGAGTGCGACTGAAAAAGCCCAAACTTGACCTATATCTAACCTTCCATTTCTCTCTAAGATCCTGGAGAAAGCAGTTGCTAAACAGCTGTGTGACTTTCTACAGAGCAATAGTTTATTTGAGGATTTTCAGTCAGGATTTAGAGCTCATCATAGCACAGAGACAGCACTGGTGAAAATTACTAATGACCTCCTTATTGCATCAGACAAAGGACTTTTTTTTTTGGTTTTATTAGATCTTGTGGTGTATAACATATGTGCATTTGACCATTACAGTTTAAAATAACACTCTAGCAGCTGGATAGAGGCTCAGTAAACTCTTAAGGGGGAGTAATGATTGATGGGTGTGTAAAGAGTGAACCCTCCTATGGAATTTTACCTCTGACCCAGTGTTAGGGGGAGTAGAGATTAGTGTTTATGAAGGGACTGAACCCTTCTATGGTGTCTAACAGATGTTTACACTTATCCTACAGCACTGTGCCCTTATATGGTATTTAGCAGATACCTAAACATGTCCTATATAAGCTGTGTTTGATGTACAGAGAGACAGAGTGGTTATCGGGCTGGGTTACTCTCCAAGCTGCTGCAGAGCTTGTAATTGATGCTGAATTCCTTGATGTAATAAACTTTTATGATCAAGAACAGTGTCAAGCGGATTTCTTCCCAACACATCATCGCAGCATTAAATTGAAATTGGCGACCACGAAGGGACCGTGTTGTGCCAGAATTCATCGTTCCATCACAGGCACCGTCGAGCTGACTCCCGCTCCAGAAGCTAGCGTATACGGTGAGTTTTCTCATAAACTGTGGCCGGTGGTCAGTTCGTGTGTCTGTGTGTGCGTTAAAGGGTACACCGGTTTGATCCCGTGTGAATGCTTGCGGGTGGATGTGTGAGAAGTCTCCGTTCTAAATTTTGTGTGCGTTGTGGATAACGCAAAAAGGGTGTGTGTGTGAATGTAATGAAGACAGATAGATAGATATAAAAGGAAGAAAAAGGAACAGCCTAGGAGTAACGGGAAGTGAGCTTTCATAACTTTGCAAAGATTAAGAATATGGGCCCTCAGATTCTTATAACCGTAAGTCATGTGGGATGGAAACTACTGTCGCGTGAAACTAGGCTTTAAGGAATAGGTCAATTGGATTAAGGGAAAAAGAGAGAGGGTGCAACCCTGGCCAGGGTCATTCGGCTTGAATACAAATTAAAAAGGATAAGGAAGAAAATATAAGGTTAAGGAAAAAGGTAATATAAGGATTAGGACGCCGCAGATCTGGACAAAAAGCCCTTGAAAGGCGATCTTAGATGGGCCGCAAATCCTGGAAAGGAACTAGGTGAATTTTCGGGTCCGTTCA
>NW_025738348.1:0-1390 GCF_021292245.1 Micropterus dolomieu
TCCTTTTCTTCCTTACCCCCTCCTTTCCTTTCTTACCCCCTCCTTTCTTTCCTTACCTCCTTCTTTCCTTCCTTACCCTCTCCTTTCCTTCCTTACCCCCTCCTTTCCTTCCTTACCTCCTCCTTTCCTGCAGTGAAAGCCTTCAGTAGCATGTGACGGATCGTAGCGCGGCGAATCACCGAGTCACTGCCGCAGAGCTGAAACCCCAAAAGGTCCCAGCGGGGTCAGAGGTCAGAGGTCAGAGGAAGCCGCAGGCTGTTCTCTGGAGCATCAGCTCTGATGGTAACTGATTGGCTGTACTGGGGCCTGATCCATCACCCCTCTCTGTTACCTGATTTATTGATCAATGATTGACAGCAAAGAAGGAAACAACCTGTGTGTGTGTGTGTGTGTGTGTGTGTGTGTGCGCGCGCGCGTGTGTGTTTCAGGCTGTTGCATCACTTTTCTTATGCAATCGCTCTGCAAACTGTCCAGACTCCAAGTGTAGAGAAACACCTCCACCTGCTGGACGATGACCAAACTGCACCAACACTGACATGAACAGACAGAAGTCTGAGAGTCTGAGGCAGACGCACAACATTTAGACAGTAAAGTGACTCAGCGCCTCTCAAACTGCTGGACGGTGTTAACACCTATTTAAACTAGATGTTACTGATGTAAAATGATCCATAACTGGATCAACTGCCGGTCTGTTTCTGTCCTCAGGAACCAGCGACCTAGATTGGACCCCCAAATCAAAAAAATCAGTGCTAACCAGCAGGTTCGAAAACCAGAAGGCTCAAATAACTTATATAACTTTATGTTAATGCACTTTCGTAATGAGCTTGTTGGGTGAGCATATAATGTAATTGATAGTATTTCTGTTAGCCGTGAAACTTATTCACTCTATTTATTTAATCTTTTTATCTCATATCTTTGGGTTTTAGTATTTCCATGACAGTAATGGAAATATTCATAATTATAATTATTTTACTCCTTCCTTCCTTACCTCCTTCTTTCCTTCCTTACCCCTTCCTTTCCTTCCTTACCTCCTTCTTTCTATTCTTACCCCCTCCTTTCCTTCCTTACCTCCTTCTTTCCTTCCTTACCCCTTCCTTTCCTTCCTTACCTCCTTCTTTCTATTCTTACCCCCTCCTTTCCTTCCTTACCTCCTTCTTTCCTTTCTTAACCCCTCCTTTCCTTTCTTACCTCCTCTTTTCCTTCCTTACCCTCTCTTTTCCTTCCTTACCTCCTCTTTTCCTTCCTTACCTCTCCTTTCCTTCCTTACCTCCTCTTTTCCTTCCTTACCCACTTCTTTCCTTCCTTACCCCCTCCTTTCCTTTCTTACCTCCTCTTTTCCTTCCTTACCTCCTTCTTTCCTTTCTTACCCTCTCCTTTCCTTTCTTACCCC
>NW_025738349.1:0-4248 GCF_021292245.1 Micropterus dolomieu
GCCCACATCGTTTGCTGGACACCACCTCGACAACCAGCGGTGGAATGACGACATGCGGCTATACATGTCATCACTGGTCAGATTTGGCAGGGGTCCAGAGAAAACTACGGTGTCCGACATTGTTTTTGCATATGTACACACCAACTCAACATTAATCTTAGTGACCTCCGATTGGCGTAACCGGGAGTCATTACCGCCGACGTGAATAACAATCTTACTGTATTTACGTTTATCCTTAGCCAGCAGTTTCAAATAAGACTCAATGTCGCCCACTCTGGCCCCAGGGATGCACTTAACTATGGCCGCTGGCTTCGCTAAATTCATGTTTCTCAAAATGGAGCTGCCAATGATCAGAGTTGGTTTCTCAGCGGCTGTGTCGCTGAGTGGGGAAAATCTGTTAGAAGCGCGAACAGGTTGGTGGTGCCCCGTGGACTTTGAATGCTTACGACTACTCCTCCTTCAAACAGTCACCAAGCCACTCCATCCTGGCTGCTCAGGAGACTGGCTAGCTACAGTAGCTAAAGACTGATCTACCAAGGTGCGGAGCCGGACTTCTAAATCACTGAGCCTCGCCTCCATGTCTATAAATAAACTACACTTATTACACGTACCATTACCGCTAAAGGAGGCAGAGGAGTAACTGAACATCTGACACACCGAGCAGGAGAAAGTGGGAGAGCGAGAGGGAGAAGGAGAAGCCATCGCTAGCTGCTAAACTAAAGTCGCTAACGGCTAAGCTAAAGTACTGTAGCGTCAGCTACCAAAACTTTTGAAAACAACTATGAGATTGAACAGCAGTCACCAAAAGATGGAAAGAAGTGTGAGTGCTTAAGCAAAATTACTGTAATAAGTGTTTAGCGGACAGTTGGCCGCTGTAATCTAACAAATTTAACTGGTATTTAGTGAGAGCAGCACAACGCGGTACCAACACACAAGCACCGGAAACGGAAATGAGTCGACACGCTACCGCAGTACGTCAACAGTCGTCACCAGCCTTCAGTCTTTCTTGTGAGTCAGTACAGCTGGAGGTTTCAGGATCAACTGTTAAGCCAGTGTTAGCTGCTGGATCTGTGATTGTGACCTGGGGAAAAGGAGGAAGTAGATGTGGCCTCTGAGTTGTTGCAGGGTCGTCTGAACAACTCTGAAACCCTGCAGAACCTGGATTCCCTGGTAATACATTTAGATAAGGGTAAGCGTGAGGAAGTGATCTCGCTCATATAGAGATATCCCACTCTTTTCCCTGATGTTCCATCCTAGACCCACCTTATACAACATGACATAGATGTTGATGGTGCTGAGCCCATAAAGCAGAGGTTTTATCGGGTGTCTGAAGCGAAAAAGCAGTTGTTAGAGGCTGAACTGTTGTGGGAACTGTTGGGCTTCTGTAAATAGCATCACAGAGTATGGTCTAGACCTGCTCTTTTATGAAAAGCGCTGTGAGATAACTGTTGTTGTGATTTGGTGCTATATAAATAAAATTTAATTGAATTGAATTCTGGTTTATATTGCTACAAGGTAATGCCATTTGGTTTGCGTAATGCTCCTGCTACTTTCCAGTTGATGAATCGGGTAGTTTCAGGTCTGGCTGGTTGTGCAGTGTACCTGGATGATGTTGTCGTATATTCAGATACCTGGGAGACTCATCTACAGCGTGTGTGTGCACTGTTTGACAGGTTGGTCTGGGCACAGTTAACTTTCAATCTGGCAAAGTGTGAATTTCAGTCCACTGTTACTGTTACTTGTCACAAGCCAGCTCAAAAAAATAAAATAAAATAAAATAATGAAATAATGTACAAGAGTGTTAGAAATCCTGATGAAATCAGCGCTGGAAAACACATTTTTTTATAAACAAATTTTTGTTGATTTTAGTAATTATAATGACAGCTTGAGTGCCATATAAATAATATCTTACAAAAATTACTGAAGATTACACAGCCTGCGGAGATCTACTGATTATTTTGATAACGCTCCTTATTCAGATCCAACATCTACTTTTCTCATGCTGTCTCCTCTCCAACAACAATAAACACATGAATCGTTAAAATAATACAGATGGATGTTAAATTAACTATAATAAATTCAGACACGATTAGAATTGAATATATCAAATATAACTACATGTTGTGTAAATGTTATGCTTTGTACATGTTTGTTATTTTAACAAGTATATTGATTAAGTATTCGCGCTTTACTAATGGATGTTGCACTTAGGCTGCACAGTAACAAGCATCAACTCGTCTTCAATTCTGTCTCTCCATCTGTGTGTGTGGAAGATCTCAGAGGATTTCTTTTTTTTAACATAGATTTTTTATTCACAATAAAATAAGTAATAATAATAAATAATTAAGGTGTGTCAATAATGAGTTTATTGCATCCTTTCGGATTTTAATGCATCAGGTTCCAGGGATATTGGTTTAAAATGGAGGTTTGGCAGGTGTAGCAGACCTAAAAATTTTAGTTATGCATTTTAATAAATTGATAAATGAGAATTGATACCCAATTATGAATTTTTAAGATTCATAAAATCATTTTATTTAATTTGATTTTATTCCTCGTTTCAGGGCACCACCGGAGTTGTTATAATCCTAGAGTCTCCGGACCTCTAGGTAGTTTTGAATAATTATACAATTATTACTAGTGATCAGTTAGTTAATAATCGCTCAATTATCTTAAATCAATCAGTCAGTCTCATATCTAAAGGGTCAATTCTCTTGGCAGGAACTAGAAATAGGCAACACACACAGCTCTTGATTATATTACAGTGAATTTATTCTCTAACTAAGGTGATAAAAAGATGGTTGGATACAGGGAACAAACATTTTCTGAACAATGAGCCTGGAGGTTCGATTGTGGGAAGCATTTGACTCATACGGCATAGAAGAACTAATGAAAGTAAACTAATGCTATAATTTAGGAGTTAAAATGGACATCTGATCACAGAACGTGGGTTAAGTCTTACTGCTTGTCGACAGCCTGCTTTTGGCCTGTTGCTGGTCCCACTCTAGCTGCCTGATCCTGGCTTTTTGCTAGGGATTTTCCAGGGTTCTCCGTGTCTGATTGAAAACGCCTCCTTCATCTGGCAATTCGGCTGATTTCAGGTTTCCTTCGTTGTAGCTGGCAAGACCACGTGGCTTGGTCTGACCTCGGTGAAGTTGGTTCGACAAAAAAGGCTTAAAATGGAACTTGGTCGTTCCTGAATTAGTCCAGTGTAACTTAACGGACTGATAACTTTAATAAACAAAAGAAATAAAGAAAATAAAACAAACTGAAGGCAGATCGATGTCGCGGCACTTCAGGTGTGTAGCTTCAAGCGAACAAAAGGCCTGTCACTGTCGACTGAGGGCGTTGCCTGGCGAGGCACGCCACACGCGTGCCGAAGCATCCAGCGAGCAGAGCAGAGTGGAAGAGAGCCAACAGCGAAGAGAAGAGTGCGCGCGAGGTCGCGTGTCGCTCTTTTGTTGCCTGGGGCGTGGTTCCCCAGGGGGCCTCTCAGGTTTCCCCAGGAACTGCCTTTCTAAACTTAATGTCTAAAAGAAATCTATTTGCACGTCTTACAATCAAATATTTTCTACAATCGAACCTCAATGGTTGAAAGGTTGTACTGTTCTAGGCATTTGGTAACAGGAAACAATTGTCACATTATTGGTCAGGATATTTATACATTTAACGGCATTTCCGACGAGGGCATGTAATACTTATTTCGTCCACTTGGGGGAGCTCAGGTTACATGAGGAAAGCTTGGATTAAATCAAAGATCGTCTCTCTTTAGGAACCGGGGAATTTGTTGATTCATCCTTAAATTCAAGCTGGCGGTTAAGAGTATAGTAAAACATTTCTTTGTCATCATTTCTAAAGGAATTTTGTAGGAAAGTATTATGAACGAGCATTGATTACATTAGATGAAGGAGTGTCTTGCTGAAAATAAAAACATTGCACAAGTAACTTCTTTTAAGCACTAATATCAACAACAGATAGCAACAACAGTTAACATAACTACTCAAATAGAGGCAAACATATTCAGGCAACTTAAAGATTTAATTAAATGCTACATTGAAAGTTCAGTGTCTGGGTCATGTCACACTTGGGTGAGACAGGGTTTTCCTTTTTGATGTGGTAATAAAACAAAGAATAAGGTCAGTTGCCACGGAAACATGTGTGGGGGGGCCAGTTTTGATAGGCTGTTTAGGGAAATGCCAATGGCTGGTTCGTGTCCCTTTGTCAGTTTAACAGTCAGGCCCCGCGTTATCA
>NW_025738350.1:0-1968 GCF_021292245.1 Micropterus dolomieu
CACAAAAAGTAGGCTAACAAACTCAAAGTAACAGTGTCTCACTTACTTCCTGGTTGGCAGGCAGCAGAAAATAACGTCTTTTTTTCTCTCCAAGGGAGTGAAAACTATACTCCCGATAAAAAGGCAGAGTGACAGTGGCTATAGAGACAGACAGACAGACAGGGTGGCAGCTTCACACAACATGTTGGAAACATCTCGGGTTACGTATGTAAGACACTGTGTCGGTGACAACACTATGGGAACGCCTCTTGGCGTGGCAGGGCTGAACTATGAATGAAACGACTCCAATCCTATTGGTGTTGCTAGAACGGTAGCGTGTGACGGTGTAACCGGAGGCGTATATAAGCATGCCGGCACACAGGACACATTAGCCCTTTTCTATGAAGCAAGGCACTCCAGGCGAGGTGAGGTGTGGCGGACATACGTAACCCGAGACGTTCCCCTTCGAGGGAACGCGAACTGCGTCGGTGACGACACTATGGGAACGAGATACCCACTTAGGCCGCGCTGAAACCCCGCCTGCCCCCAGTGTGCAGAACCTGACGGCACGACTAGGAGGAGAGCGCACGGGTGCCGGGTGCAGAAGGAAGGTCCAGACTGTAAAACCGGATGAAAGTGTGAGGGGTGGCCCAGCCAGCCGCGTCACACAAATCCTGAAATGGCGCCCCTGCGAGGAGGGCCCTAGAAGCTGCCATGCCTCGAGTAGACTGCGCCCTTACGGCCATAGGTGAAGGCAAACCGCGCACCTGATAGGCCAGGTCTGAACGATCCAGTTGCTAATGGTGTGTTTAGAAGAGGGGAGCCCAGCCTTGGGGGACCTGAAACACACCAGCAACTGGTCTGCTTTCCTCCACCGGGAAGACCTCAGAGTGTAAATATTCAATGCTCTGACAGGGCAGAGCAGATGAAGTCTCCCGTCCTCCGCCATGAGGTGGGGGATTAAACGCCTGCAGCACCGTGGACCCTGCCAATCTGGCCGGAACCTTAGGGACATAGCCTGGACAAGGGTGCAGGATGGCCCTGACCCTCCCCGGGGCAAACTCCAGGCATCAGGGAGAAATCGGAAGTGCCTGGAGATCCCCCACCCTCCTCAGAGAGGTGATAGCGAGGAGAAAGGTCATCTTAAGGGTCAGGTGCTTGGTCTCAGCCAACTCCAGGGGTTCGAAGGGGGCCTCAGCCAGCACTTCGAGAACCACTGCCAGGTCCCAGGTGGGCACCCTGGAACGAGTCACGGGTGTCATCCATCAACAAAGCGTTGATGAAAAGATTTTACTAATGGTAGTGAATGAGTCTGTAAGCAAGACAAGACATTTTCTTATTTCACACACTTTATTATAGTGTTGACAGATCACAATATAAATTATATGAAATGATCTCAAACTGAATCTGCATCTGAACATTTTTAAACCCATATGGCAATAATTATCTGACAAATATGAGTCCTCCATGCATGCCAAAGTTAGTCATGGAGTTCCTCAAGGATCTGTCCTCGGACCAATCCTCTTCACTTTATATAATAATAATAATAATAATAATCCTTATTTGTAGAGCACTTTTCAAAAACAAGTTACAAAGTGCTTTAACAAGTGTAAAGAATAATACAAAAAAAAAAAGATAAGAGCATGAAAATTGAATATAAAATGAGTAAAATACAATAAAATAAAAGGGATAAAATAAAGTCAAATAAGATCGGGAAAAGCTCTCCTATAAAAGTATGTTTTAAGAAGGGACTTAAAAGAGTTCACTGACTCAGCCGACCTGATTTCCTCGGGCAGGCTGTTCCAGAGCCTCGGGGCCCTGACAGCAAACGCTCTGTCCCCTTTAGTTTTCAGTCGAGACTCTGGAACAGACAACAGACCTCTGCCCGAGGATCTCAAGGTACGTGCTGGTGCGTATGGGACTAAAAGGTCAGAAATATAACAAGGCGAGAGGCCATGAAGAGCTTTAAAAGTGATCAATAGAATTTTA
>NW_025738351.1:0-1553 GCF_021292245.1 Micropterus dolomieu
GTGTTAGTGTGTGTATTAGTGTTAGTGTGTGTATTAGTGTTAGTGTGTGTGTGTTAGTGTTAGTGTGTGTGTTAGTGTTAGTGTGTGTGTGTTAGTGTTAGTGTGTGTGTTAGTGTTAGTGTGTGTATTAGTGTTAGTGTGTGTGTTAGTGTGTGTGTGTTAGTGTTAGTGTGTGTATTAGTGTTAGTGTGTGTGTTAGTGTGTGTGTTAGTGTGTGTGTTAGTGTGTGTGTGTTAGTGTTAGTGTGTGTGTTAGTGTTAGTGTGTGTGTTAGTGTGTGTGTTAGTGTTAGTGTGTGTGTGTTAGTGTGTGTGTTAGTGTGTGTGTTAGTGTTAGTGTTAGTGTGTGTATTAGTGTTAGTGTGTGTATTAGTGTTAGTGTGTGTGTGTTAGTGTTAGTGTGTGTGTTAGTGTTAGTGTGTGTGTGTTAGTGTTAGTGTGTGTGTTAGTGTTAGTGTGTGTATTAGTGTTAGTGTGTGTGTTAGTGTGTGTGTGTTAGTGTTAGTGTGTGTATTAGTGTTAGTGTGTGTGTTAGTGTGTGTGTTAGTGTGTGTGTTAGTGTGTGTGTGTTAGTGTTAGTGTGTGTGTTAGTGTTAGTGTGTGTGTTAGTGTGTGTGTTAGTGTTAGTGTGTGTGTGTTAGTGTGTGTGTTAGTGTGTGTGTTAGTGTTAGTGTTAGTGTGTGTATTAGTGTTAGTGTGTGTATTAGTGTTAGTGTGTGTGTGTTAGTGTTAGTGTGTGTGTTAGTGTTAGTGTGTGTGTGTTAGTGTTAGTGTGTGTGTTAGTGTTAGTGTGTGTATTAGTGTTAGTGTGTGTGTTAGTGTGTGTGTGTTAGTGTTAGTGTGTGTATTAGTGTTAGTGTGTGTGTTAGTGTGTGTGTTAGTGTGTGTGTTAGTGTGTGTGTTAGTGTTAGTGTGTGTGTTAGTGTTAGTGTGTGTATTAGTGTTAGTGTGTGTGTGTTAGTGTGTGTGTGTTAGTGTTAGTGTGTGTGTTAGTATTAGTGTGTGTGTGTTAGTGTTAGTGTGTGTATTAGTGTTAGTGTGTGTGTTAGTGTTAGTGTGTGTGTTAGTGCTAGTGTGTGTATTAGTGTGTGTGTTAGTGTGTGTGTATTAGTGTTAGTGTGTGTATTAGTGTTAGTGTGTGTATTAGTGTTAGTGTGTGTGTTAGTGTGTGTGTATTAGTGTTAGTGTGTGTATTAGTGTTAGTGTGTGTGTTAGTGTGTGTGTGTTTGTGTATTAGTGTTAGTGTGTGTGTTAGTGTTAGTGTGCGTGTATTAGTGTTAGTGTTAGTGTGTGTGTGTTAGTGTGCGTGTGTTAGTGTGCGTGTGTTAGTGTGTGTGTGTGTGTGTGTGTGTGTGTGTGTGTGTGTGTGTGTGTGTGTGTGTGTGTGTGTGTGTGTGTGTGTGTGTGTGTGTGTGTGTGTGTGTGTGTGTGTGTGTGTGTGTGTGTGTGTGTTAGTGTGTATTAATGTTAGTGTGTGTGTTAGTATGTGTGTGTTAGTGTGTATTGGTGTGTGTGTGTGTGTGTGTGTGTGTGTGTGTGTGTGTGTGTGTGTGTT
>NW_025738352.1:0-1474 GCF_021292245.1 Micropterus dolomieu
GCTGTGGTGAGGCTGTGGTGAAGCTAAAGCTGAGGTGAGGCTGTGGTGAGGCTGTGGTGAAGCTAAAGCTGAGGTGAGGATGTGGTGAGGCTGAAGCTGTGTTGAGGCTGTGGTGAAGCTGTGGTGAGGCTGTGATGAAGCTGTGGTGAGGTGAGGCTGTGCTGAAGCTGTGTTGAGGCTGTGGTGAAGCTGTGGTGAAGCTGTGGTGAGGCTGAAGCTGTGTTGAGGCTGTGGTGAAGCTGTGGTGAGGCTGTGATGAAGCTGTGGTGAGGCTGTGGTGAAGCTAAAGCTGAGGTGAGGCTGTGGTGAGGCTGTGGTGAGGCTGTGGTGAGGCTGTGGTGAGGCTGTGGTGAAGCTGTGGTGAAGCTGTGGTGAAGCTGGGGTGAGGCTGTGGTGAAGCTGAGGTGAGGTTGTGGTGAGGCTGTGGTGAAGCTGAAGCTGTGTTGAGGCTGTGGTGAGGCTGTGGTGAAGCTAAAGCTGAGGTGAGGCTGTGGTGAGGCTGTGGTGAAGCTAAAGCTGAGGTGAGGATGTGGTGAGGCTGAAGCTGTGTTGAGGCTGTGGTGAAGCTGTGGTGAGGCTGTGATGAAGCTGTGGTGAGGTGAGGCTGTGCTGAAGCTGTGTTGAGGCTGTGGTGAAGCTGTGGTGAAGCTGTGGTGAGGCTGAAGCTGTGTTGAGGCTGTGGTGAAGCTGTGGTGAGGCTGTGATGAAGCTGTGGTGAGGCTGTGGTGAAGCTAAAGCTGAGGTGAGGCTGTGGTGAGGCTGTGGTGAGGCTGTGGTGAGGCTGTGGTGAGGCTGTGGTGAAGCTGTGGTGAAGCTGTGGTGAAGCTGGGGTGAGGCTGTGGTGAAGCTGAGGTGAGGTTGTGGTGAGGCTGTGGTGAAGCTGAAGCTGTGTTGAGGCTGTGGTGAGGCTGTGGTGAAGCTAAAGCTGAGGTGAGGCTGTGGTGAGGCTGTGGTGAAGCTAAAGCTGAGGTGAGGATGTGGTGAGGCTGAAGCTCTGGTGAGGCTGTGAGTTGTTCTGCTCTGTTAAACGCTTTCTGCTTCTTCTGTTATTGATCTCCTCATTAAACCTGCTGAAAAGCTGAGGTGACCTTTTGACGAGTCTTCTAACTAAATTATGTACGACTCTGCAGAGACGGACGGGCCGCTGCTGGTTTTTACCTCATAGTGTTCGTACTCGCCCACGTCAAAGGTCTCAAAGTCGAAGAAGCCGTGCTGCAGAGCCTGAAACAAATGCACAGAGGCGTGACAGTGTTTTTATCCTTTCACCATTAAACAGGGTTTAAAACAGGGTTTTAAAGCCCCTCCTACACAAATTAATCATTAACATTATAATTATTTGTAGTAAAAGTCAAAGAGTTCACAGTTTATTTAGCCCCTCCCACTAAAGTAAGAGTGTGACATTGTGCAGATGATGTCAGCATCCAGCTGGCCAATCAGAGCAGGGATGATTCAGACTCACCTTCCTGATGCCCTG
>NW_025738353.1:0-1568 GCF_021292245.1 Micropterus dolomieu
GAGCTCAGGTTACATGAGGAAAGCTTGGATTAATCCAAGATCGTCTCTCCTTAGGAACCGGGGAATTTTTGTTGATTCATCCTTAAATTCAAGCCGGCGGTTAAGAGTATAGTAAAACATTCCTTTGTCATCATTTCTAAAGGAATTTTGTAGGAAAGTATTGTGAACAAGCATTGATTACATTAGGTGAAGGAGTGTCTTGCTGAAAATAAAAACACTGCAAACGCAACTTTCTTTTCAGCACTAATATCAACAACAGATAGCAACAACAGTTAACATAACTACTCAAATAGAGGCAAACGTAATCAGGTAACTAAAGATTTAATTAAACTTAATTAAATGCTTTGAGTCTTTGGAGACTGCAGTCTTTGGCCATTCAAAGTTCGGCTGTCCTGGATTATGTCACACCTAGGTGAGACAAAGAGTATCCCTTTGATGGGATAATAAACAAAGAGCAAGGTCAGTTGCCACGGAAACATGTGTGGGTTTTGATAGGCAGTAAGCACCTTAGATGTGTTTTTCATAGTGTTGGGTCGGTCTCGAGCAAGTCGGCTCCATGAGCGAACAATGGGAGCTGTCCTGTGTGAGAGGCATGTATGCAACCCATAGTGTATTTTTATGCTTCAAGTCTATTGTCTTATTTTTTACAGGTATGCAGTAACTACAGTGATGGTGGGTTGTGAGTGTCGCCAAAATGCAAGTGACAAGATATTCGGTACTGTGCCTGAATGCATCATGTGTAGAGGACTGAAGCTGCAACTGCTGCTACGCCTCCAGTTTAGACTTGATGTTATGGCTGTAGTGGGAGTGAATGAGGGCTTCAGAACACTACTGCAGTATGTTTTAATGCATTGCAGTATATAGCTCATAAACTGTAGGTGACACATTAATGACCAGATGATGTGACAGTGTGAAATTGTGACCATATTGAAATTTGAATGGAATACTGTATACAGAAAAGTTAGAAATACAACTGGACTGAATGGGCTTCCAAGACTTAGGTACAATGTATAAGAACTGAGACTGCTCTCCACCTGTTGAATTCATACTTCAAAAAAATATAGGGGAAGGCATATCACATATCATCTCATAACTACAGTAAGCTCAGTCAGCCGTGCAGCTAACCTGGTTGGTCCTATTAGCTGACTGAGTCCGGAATGGGTATCAGAATGAGAGCCAGGCGAGCAGGCAAAGGAGCCGTGCTCAGCAGCCGCCCATTGAACACGGCCAGACCAACACCGAACACAGCCTCCGAGAAAGATGGAGGCCAGTTTGACGATAGGGAATACCTTCTGGAGTTCTGTCCAGAACTCAACTGCCAGGCTTTTAACCAGAACAAAGAAATATGACCACATTACTCCTATTTTAGCTTCATTACACTGGCTCCCAGTATGTTTTAGAATTGACTTTAAAATTCTATTGATCACTTTTAAAGCTCTTCATGGCCTCTCGCCTTGTTATATTTCTGACCTTTTAGTCCCATACGCACCAGCACGTACCTTGAGATCCTCGGGCAGAGGTCTGTTGTCTGTTCCAGAGTCTCGACTGAAAACTAAAGGGGACAGAGC
>NW_025738354.1:0-1261 GCF_021292245.1 Micropterus dolomieu
CATCATCGAGTCCATCCTCGCCTCCTCCATCTACACCGCCATCATCGAGTCCATCCTCACCTCCCCATCTACACCGCCATCATCGAGTCCATCCTCACCTCCCCATCTACACCGCCATCATCGAGTCCATCCTCACCTCCCCATCTACATCGCCATCATCGAGTCCATCCTCGCCTCCTCCATCTACACCGCCATCAATGAGTCCATCCTCACCTCCTCCATCTACACCGCCATCATCGAGTCCATCCTCGCCTCCTCCATCTACACCGCCATCATCGAGTCCATCCTCACCTCCCCATCTACACCGCCATCATCGAGTCCATCCTCACCTCCCCATCTACACCGCCATCATCGAGTCCATCCTCACCTCCCCATCTACATCGCCATCATCGAGTCCATCCTCGCCTCCTCCATCTACACCGCCATCAATGAGTCCATCCTCACCTCCTCCATCTACACCGCCATCATCGAGTCCATCCTCGCCTCCTCCATCTACACCGCCATCATCGAGTCCATCCTCACCTCCCCATCTACACCGCCATCATCGAGTCCATCCTCACCTCCCCATCTACACCGCCATCATCGAGTCCATCCTCACCTCCCCATCTACATCGCCATCATCGAGTCCATCCTCGCCTCCTCCATCTACACCGCCATCAATGAGTCCATCCTCACCTCCTCCATCTACACCGCCATCATCGAGTCCATCCTCGCCTCCTCCATCTACACCGCCATCATCGAGTCCATCCTCACCTCCCCATCTACACCGCCATCATCGAGTCCATCCTCACGTCCCCATCTACACCGCCATCATCGAGTCCGTTCTCGCCTCCTCCATCTATACCGCCATCATCGAATCCATCCTCACCTCCCCATCTACACCGCCATCATCGAGTCCATCCTCACGTCCCCATCTACACCGCCATCATCGAGTCTGTTCTCGCCTCCTCCATCTACACCGCCATCATCGAGTCCATCCTCGCCTCCTCCATCTACACCGCCATCATCGAGTCCATCCTCACCTCCTCCATCTACACCGCCATCATCGAGTCCATCCTCACCTCCCCATCTACATCGCCATCATCGGGTCCATCCTCACCTCCCCATCTACATCGCCATCATCGGGTCCATCCTCACCTCCCCATCTACACCGCCATCATCGAGTCCGTTCTCGCCTCCTCCATCTACACCGCCATCATCGAGTCCGTCCTCGCCTCCTCCATCTACACCGCCATCATTGAGTCCATCCTCACCTCCCCAT
>NW_025738355.1:0-1945 GCF_021292245.1 Micropterus dolomieu
AATGAGGACGAGTGGCTTATGAGCCGGTTCCGACTTCCTCGAGCCGTCCTGATGGAGCGCTAGACGCTTTTTTGCCTCGACTTTGATGTCCGACCATTTCTTTTTTATTTCAGCCACAGTCCGAGGTTGTGAGGCTACAGCATTTACGGCGTCTGCAACCTTTTGCCACTCAAGTGCCTTTTTGGCATTAGTAATGCCCACACTGTGCCCTCCAAACAACATTTTTCTCCTCTTTTCCACCTCGCCAACGATAACTTCTACTTCACATTGAGTGAAGTTACGTTTTTTTGATTTCCTCTCTGTGTTTGCCATGATTTCGCAATCGATGAATATTAACTTGTGGGCGTTTCACGGACTATTTATGGGCAACTATGGGCGTGACATGAAGCCGCAAAAGCTGCGCTACATTTAGAATTGATTGTGATTTATTAAGGGAAAAATGCGTAGGATGTGCGTGCGCACGGTTTTATAAATCCGAATATTTCTGTGCGTACGCAAGTCCTATGTTTCATCCGTACGCCACTTCTGACGCAAATCCTACGCAAAGTTTTATAAATGAGGCCCCTGGTCCAGATCCAAAACCACTATACCTAGAGCTCTCAAATCTGGACTAGATTGTCCAAGAGAGGCTAAAGTTGGAAGGCAGAGGTTAACATTGAGTGCAGGCTGGATGACAACGGAATAATTTCCACTGCAGCCACTCTACATCCGTCAAATTGGCCATCTGATGAAGACAAGCACATAATATATGGAGACAACAAACTTCTCATCATACAGAAGACTCTCGCTGTTGAGGTCGCAACCTGTCCTATACTCCTCAAGGAATTCCACCAATTCCAACAATCTGTGCAAAGTGCTCTGTCAACAGCCGAGTGTGAAAGGGGGTTCAACGCCATATACCATATTCTCACAGACGACAGAAACAGAATAGACATCTCCACGCTGAACAGCCTACTATTCATTTTAGTAAATGGACCAGGGGTTTTCTCCTTCCCTGCCTGGAGACTCGCAGAGATGTGGGTAAAAGAGGGGTGTGAGGGACCAAGCTGTCAGGCATGAGGGGTCAGAAAGTAAGTTTCCAAATAAAATATATATTTTTATTTACAAAGCACAAAAACTAATTTACAAAACAAAATAGAAAATTCTGGGCCCATAAAAGAGATCAACTAAACAGAACTTAACTCAGGTAACATAACCTTAACATAAGCTGAACAAAACAGACTCAATTCAATTCAATTCAATTCAATTTTATTTATATAGCGCCAAATCACAACAACAGTTATCTCACAGCGCTTTTCATAAAAGAGCAGGTCTAGACCGTACTCTATGATGCTATTTACAGAAGCCCAACAGTTCCCACCAAGAGCAAGCACTAGGCGACAGAGGCAAGGAAAAACTTCCTTTTAACAGGCAGAAACCTCGAGCAGAACCATGGCTGAGGGTGTGTTGTGGTGGCAGCCCGGCTGACGGTGAGTGTCCTGGTTTTTCCTCCTTTTTATCAGTTTTCTGCTTTTTCCCTTGGTTTCCTGTTCTCTGCCCGCCTCTCTGTGTTTTCTCCCCCGTGTGCTCTCTCTCCCTCTGCTCCTGAGCCCAGCCAACTACCTGCACCTGCAACCCATCATCCACCTCGTCAGCCTGCCACACCTGCCAGTAATCAACCTCATCCCAGCCTGTATTTCAACCCCGGTTCTCCACACCATCCTTGCTTGATCGTCGTTGCTCCATACCTGGTGCCACTCCTGTGTTCAGGCTTCCTCGTTTCTTGCTTTTTCAAACTTACCCTGTGCCCTGTCATTGTCTCCCCCCTAACCTTGTCTCTCTGTCCGTCTCCCTCCCAGGTACACTCACCCTCGTCCTCCGTTCGGCTGGGCTCATCCACTGGCCCACTCCCCTTCGGACCTCCCTCTCGGCGTCCTCCCTGTTCCCGTGCCTCTCCTCGCTTCCT
>NW_025738357.1:0-5481 GCF_021292245.1 Micropterus dolomieu
GTGTGTGTGTGTTTCTGTGTGTTTCTGTGTGTGTGTGTTACTGTGCGTGTGCTACTGTGTGTGTGTGTGTTACTGTGTGTGTGCTCCTGTGTGTGTTACTGTGTGTTACTGTGTGTGTGCTCCTGTGTGTGTGTGTGTTACTGTGTGTGTGCTACTGTGTGTGTGTGTTACTGTGTGTGTGTTTCTGTGTGTGTGTGTTACTGTGTGTGTGCTACTGTGTGTGTGTGTTACTGTGTGTTACTGTGTGTGTGCTCCTGTGTGTGTGCTACTGTGTGTGTGTGTTACTGTGTGTGTGCTCCTGTGTGTGTGCTCCTGTGTGTGTGTGTGTTACTGTGTGTGTGTTACTGTGTGTGTGTGTTACTGTGTGTGTGCTACTGTGTGTGTGTGTTACTGCGTGTTACTGTGTGTGTGTGTGCTCCTGTGTGTGTGTGTTACTGTGTGTGTGCTCCTGTGTGTGTGCTCCTGTGTGTGTGTTACTGTGTGTGTGTTACTGTGTGCTCCTGTGTGTGTGTTACTGTGTGTGTTACTGTGTGCTCCTGTGTGTGTTACTGTGTGTGTGTTACTGTTTGTGTGTTACTGTGTGTGTGTGTTACTGTTTGTGTGTTACTGTGTGTGTGCTCCTGTGTGTGTGTTACTGTTTGTGTGTTACTGTGTGTGTGCTCCTGTGTGTGTGTTACTGTGTGTGTGTGTTACTGTTTGTGTGTGTTACTGTTTGTGTGTTACTGTGTGTGTTACTGTGTGTGTGTTACTGTTTGTGTGTTACTGTGTGTTACTGTGTGTGTTACTGTGTGTGTTACTGTGTGCTCCTGTGTGTGTTACTGTGTGTGTGTTACTGTTTGTGTGTTACTGTGTGTGTGCTCCTGTGTGTGTGTGTTACTGTGTGTGTGCTCCTGTGTGTGTGTGTGCTCCTGTGTGTGTTACTGTGGGTGTGTTACTGTGTGTGTGTTACTGTGTGTGTGTGTTACTGTGGGTGTGTGCTCCTGTGTGTGTTACTGTGTGTGTGTTACTGTGTGTGTTACTGTGTGTGTGTTACTGTGGGTGTGTTACTGTGTGTGTGTGCTCCTGTGTGTGTGTGTTACTGTGGGTGTGTTACTGTGTGTGTGTGCTCCTGTGTGTGTGTGTTACTGTGTGTGTGTGCTCCTGTGTGTGTGTGTTACTGTGTGTGTGTGTTACTGTGGGTGTGTTACTGTGTGTGTGTGCTCCTGTGTGTGTGTGTTACTGTGTGTGTGTGTTACTGTGTGTGTGTTACTGTGTGTGTTACTGTGTGTGTGTTACTGTGGGTGTGTTACTGTGTGTGTTACTGTGTGTGTGTGCTCCTGTGTGTGTGTGTTACTGTGTGTGTGTGTTACTGTGTGTGTGTTACTGTGTGCGTTTCCTGCCTGATCAGCAGAATACAGTCTGATGAATTAAACATGACTCCGGGTGTTTGTGCTGTATCAGGCAGCAGGAAGTTAAACGATCAGCTGATGGTCAGGTGACCTGTTTATATGAATAATGATAAGCTGAACAGGAACCAGCTGTTCAGGTTTATTAAAGTCTTTAAAGTTAGAAGCTGTCAGATTTGGACATGGTGTCCCCTGATTGACCACCGCCCCTCCACGCTCTGCTCGCCGGCTCAGAGCCGAGCTGATCCAGCAGATTATCTTCCGCTCCAGGGAGGTTTAAATCAAGACGTTTCACCTCTCGGATTGTCAGAACCGGCTGACTGAGAGTCTTCAGACATTCTCCTCTGAATAGACGTCTAAATACAAAATTAATTTACTGAACATTTGTTATTATTTAACAAGCACATCACGACACTGACACTTCCAGGGCAGCAACAACTTGATGGAACGTCGCAGAATATAACATGAGAAATCATAAACAAGCCACCGCAAGTTATGTCAGTGTGCGGTGGCTTTGTCTTATTTTTAAATAAATATATGCATATTTTTAATTTTATTGTGGCCAGCCTAAGGCCTTTTATTGTGGCCAGCCCAAGGCCTTTTATTGTGGCCAGCCTAAGGCCTTTTATTGTGGCCAGCCTAAGGCACACCTGTGCAATCCCCATGCTGTCTGATCAGCATCTTGATATGCCACACCTGTGAGGTGGATGGATTATCTCGGCAACATGTGTACAGAGAGAAAGTCTTAGATCTTTGAGTTCAGCTCATGATGAATGGGGGCAAAAACAAAAGTATTGCCTTTATAATTTTGTTCAGTGTACACATACATATATATATATATATATACACTCACACACACACAGTATAGTATCTGCAGGTATCTGCACATCTCTGTGATGATGCATATTAAAGCAACGCTGTTTCCTTCCTGTAGTTTCCATGGAAACCAGTCTCTATATTCAGTCCAGTGATCACAGAGACTTTGATCTCTCATCAACATGTGATCAATGAAAGTGTCGGGCAGGCGGGTCTACATCAGTAAACAGATCCGAGACCTCCACCTGGGGGGCGTGGCCTCTCTGACATCATCTGGGCCGGCGGGTGGGGTATCTTTCTCCTGGACCAATGAGGTTTCACTGAAAGAAAACAAGGGCCAATCAGTTTTGTGTTTTTAATGTCGATAATTTGGATCTTTATAAATAAAGTTTTATAAATAAAGTTTGGTTTGGTTGACGGCGGTCAGTCACCTGTCAGTGAGCAGCTTCTCTCTGTCCGACCACAGCTCACCTGAAAACACACAGGTACGTCATCACGAACACTTCCTGTCTGTTAATGGAACATCTTCAGATAGTTCTGAAATTATGTGTCATAGACGGGTTCTCCTGGGTTCTTAGTAGAACTTCAGAGAACCAGGAGAACTCAGGACCAGGTGTAACAGGTGACTCACTGTGCTGCAGCTGGTCTGACTGGTCAGAACTGGAAGCACAGAGAGACAAAAGAAACAGGTTCTCAACCTCTGGCTCAGGGCCCGTCTGCAGGTCGGGTCGTAGCAAATCAATAAGACTGATTTATAAATAACTGCCGTGCTGCGCGATTATGATCAATCTGTGTGTTACCTGTGTAGTCCAGGTGCTCCGCGGCCTGCTGACCCACAATGCTCTGCTGCTTCCTGTCTAGCTGTGGCCTCCTGCTCTGACACTGTAGCACCTGACGGACCCAAAACAGACAGGAGGAAGTTACTGACGTCAACACTGGGAAAATGATCAGCAGGTAATGACACTCTGTCTCACTCACTCACACTCGCTGCCGTGTTGGATTTACTTTGCTCGTTTAGTTGGAGCTTACCTGCCAGTCACCTGGGAGTTTGTACCTTTTCCTGCTGTGGTGCTTCCTCTGTGTCAACTCTGACATTTATATTTATATTTTAAATCATGCAAAATAAAGTTGTCAAGCCTCTATGTTTACTTTGTTATTCTACCTGGAACAGGAGAGACTCACCTTGCCCCTCCCACCTCTGACTGTCTGATTGCTGGTTGGACACTTGGCATGGACTCTGTGTGATGTCACTCTTCCTGTGAGGGGGGCGGACAGGGGCAGGGACAGAACTGATAAATTGCTAGTAAATAGTTGCTCTGCTATGTTCTGGCTCAGGTGTGTTACAGTGACAGTAGAGCTGATTGGCTGTTACCTGGCCCGCTGTCCAATAGGTGGTCTGTGTGGGCGTGGCCTCTGAGTGTGAAAAAAGGTGATTAATGAATCAAATGTAAAAGTTGCTCCTGTCAGTCAGCGTGATGTGGTGTTTTGGCGGTCGGTCAGCGTGATGTGGTGTTTTGGCGGTCGGTCAGCGTGATGTGGTGTTTTGGGGGTTGGTCAGCGTGATGTGGTGTTTTGGCGGTCGGTCAGCGTGATGTGGTGTTTTGGCGGTCGGTCAGCAGATGTGGTGTTTTGGCGGTCGGTCAGCGTGATGTGGTGTTTTGGGGGTTGGTCAGCGTGATGTGGTGTTTTGGCGGTTGGTCAGCCTGATGTGGTGTTTTGGCGGTCGGTCAGCAGATGTGGTGTTTTGGCGGTCGGTCAGCCTGATGTGGTGTTTTGGCGGTCGGTCAGCGTGATGTGGTGTTTTGGCGGTCGGTCAGCGTGATGTGGTGTTTTGGCGGTCGGTCAGCGTGATGTGGTGTTTTGGCGGTCGGTCAGCGTTGTGTCATGTGATCAGACCTGCGGACTGACAGTCAGACTCTGCTGTAGAGCTGCAGTCAGACGCTCCACCAGACGATCCCGAACAGAGCCAGAACTGTCCTGAAGGTGTAAAATATGAGCTGTGACTGGTTAGAGTGCGTGACCTCTGACCCCCTTACATTAACACGCTGCTGTGTTGTTACCTTGCAGTGAGTCAGGGCGGCCAGAGCCTGTTTGTAGAGCTGGACAGCTTTCTGCTGCTTCCTCTGCTTCAGGTAACACTCTGCCAACGACTCACACACCTGGACCTGAGCCAGGTGGTCCTCTGCAGAGACACAGACGGGTACAGAGCGAGTTCCTTCTTCTCTTTCATATTTCAGTGTTTCTGCTTTAAAAGCTGGAGAGCAGGACGCCGTTACTAATATCACCTGTGTCTCTGAATCCCTGCAGAGCGTGGATGAAGCTCTCCGCCGCCTCGTCTTCATCACCCAGCTGACTGAAGGCAAAAGCCAAGTTACTGAAACACCGAGCCTGGTCGCCACGGCAACCCAGAGAGCCTGCACACAGAAACAGAAACCTGTAAATGATGAAGTCATAATATACTGACGTACAGTGAACATGTATACCAAATCTGGGACCAATCACAGGGAGTTTAAGCTGCAGGCTGATCATGTGACTCACCTGCTGATTGATTTCTGTGATGTCACACATAATGAACATATTAAATTTAATATCCACAAACTAAAGAAGAGTCAGGGCTGACTTCCTGCTCTGAGACACCTGATCAGTGCGGCCCCTGATTGATTGATTGCAGTGACAGGTGAGGGGTGGAGTCTGACCGTAGAGTCCAGCGGCCAGCCTGTGGTAGCCCACAGCAGGTGTGAACTGGCCCACAGAGTTCAGAGCGGCTCCCAGGTTGTGCAGCACTTTGGCCAGCAGGGGGGGGCGCTGAGCCGCGGGGCCCAGAGCCAGCTGGAAGCACCGCGCGGCGTCCTGGAAACACCTGAGATGGCAGTAAGAGACACCCACTGACAGGTACAACTCACCTGGACAACAGAAGCAGACAGACTGACAGTTATTCAATCAGCTGAAAAATAAACCGTTTAATTAAATTCACTTTTTAACAGTACTGAAGGTCATTACCCAGAATCCTCGGGTCCGTGATGCTTTCTGTCAAACTCAGACACTCTGTCAGCACGCCGATGATGTCATTATGGCTGAACTGATCCGATTGGATCATGTGACTTCCTGCCTCTTTTAGGGCAGCGGCTGCAGAATCCAACATGGCCGCCAGTCTGTAACTCTCTGCAGCCCGCAGGAAACCCTGAACCGCCAGAGGCCAGTCCTGCACACAGAGAGAGAGAGAGAGAGAGAGAGAGAGGTCACCTGAGACCTGAACCGCCAGAGGCCAGTCCTGCACACA
>NW_025738358.1:0-1443 GCF_021292245.1 Micropterus dolomieu
TGTGTGTGTGTGGAAGTCGACACATTTCATATTTTTCATGTTCATGTGACCTGTCTAAAAGACTCTCAGTGTTACAAGTAGTGCCTAATTAGAAATAATTAATTCAAAATGTACCAATTCTACGATGTCTTTATTTTCCTAATAATTAGTAACATAATTAGTACCAAATCACATTTCGGACAAAATTATTGGTAAATGATTGAGATAAAGGATCCTATCCTGTTATCTGTGTGTTGTTTGTTTAGATGCAGAGCTGATCTAATGAAACCTGCTTTATTTGCGGGTTTTCTGACACATTTTGATAAACATCAAGTATTTATGTCACAGCTGTTTATGTCAAGATTAAAGGGTTGACGTCCCCCCTCCCTCACAGGCCACGCCCACATTCTAGAACACTGGTGGTGGGCCATTGTTAGCGCTGTTGCCAGGCAACACGGCGCACCGTCGTCAGGGACAACCAGCCTCTCTGTCTTTCTCTTTGATGACAAGCACACACACGCATACAGACACACATACACACAAACACACATACACACAGACACACACACATACATACAGACACACATACACAGACACACATACACACAGACACACACACATACATACAGACACACATACACAGACACACATACACAGACACACACGCATACATACAGACACACATACACAGACACACATACACAGACACACACACATACATACAGACACACATACACACAGACACACAGACACACATACACACAGACACACATACACAGACACACACACATACATACAGACACACATACACACAGACACACAGACACACATACACACAGACACACATACACAGACACACACGCATACAGACACACATACACACAGACACACAGACACACAGACACACATACGCAGACACACACGCATACAGACACACATACATAGAGACACACACACATACACAGACACGCATACACACATACATAGAGACACACATACACAGACACGCATACACACAGACACACATACAGACACACACACATACACAGACACGCATACACACAGACACACATACACACAAACACACACACATACATACAGACACACATACACAGACACACACGCATACAGACACACATACACACAGACACACATACACACAAACACACATACATACAGACACACACACAGACACACATACATACACACACACACACACACACACACATACAGACACACATACATACACACACACACACACACACACACACACACACACACACACACACACACACACACACACACACACACACACACACACACACACACACACACACACACACACACACACACACCATGGAGCCCAGAATGATGGGTTTGGCACTAGTAAAGCATCACAGGGGTTGACGAAATGTGAAGCAACAACGAGAAAAGGCGAGTTATTCTATTTTCCTCATCTTGCAG
>NW_025738359.1:0-1578 GCF_021292245.1 Micropterus dolomieu
CGTAGCCCGCCGTTGACCCTGTACGGAGCCAGAGAGTCCCCTCGTAGCCCGCCGTTGACTCTGTACAGACCCAGAGAGTCCCCTCGTAGCCCGCCGTCGACCCTGTACAGACCCAGAGAGTCCTTTCGTAACCGCCGTTGACTCTGTACAGACCCAGAGAGTCCCCTCGTAGCCCGCCGTTGACTCTGTACAGACCCAGAGAGTCCCCTCGTAGCCCGCCGTTGACCCTGTACAGACCCAGAGAGTCCTTTCGTAACCGCCGTTGACTCTGTACAGACCCAGAGAGTCCCCTCGTAGCCCGCCGTTGACCCTGTACAGACCCACAGAGTCCCCTCGTAGCCCGCCGTTGACTCTGTGCGGACCCAGCGTACGGCAGAGCTGTAGAAGCTGCATACCGCTTGTGTTAGTCAGCTTGTCAAAGGTCTTTCTAGCAGGACATTCAGGGAGGGGGTAGCAGGTGCTTCCAGGTAAGTGTTTGTCTCCCTGTCTCCCACATCCATACTCAGTGTTACTGAGGACAAGTATTAATACACAACACATCCATACTCAGCGTTACTGAGGAGAAGTATTAATACACACCACATCCATACTCAGCGTTACTGAGGAGAAGTATTAATACACACCACATCCATACTCAGTGTTACTGAGGACAAGTATTAATACACAACACATCTGTACTCAGTGTTACTGAGGAGAAGTATTAATACACACCACATCCATACTCAGTGTTACTGAGGACAAGTATTAATACACAACACATCTGTACTCAGTGTTACTGAGGACAAGTATTAATACACAACACATCTGTACTCAGTGTTACTGAGGACAAGTATTAATACACACCATCTGTACTCAGCGTTACTGAGGAGAAGTATTAATACACACCATCTGTACTCAGCGTTACTGAGGAGAAGTATTAATACACACATCTGTACTCTGCGTTACTGAGGACAAGTATTAATACACACCATCTGTACTCTGCGTTACTGAGGACAAGTATTAATACACACCATCTGTACTCTGCGTTACTGAGGAGAAGTATTAATACACACCATGTGTACTCAGCGTTACTGAGGAGAAGTATTAATACACACCATCTGTACTCTGCGTTACTGAGGACAAGTATTAATACACACCATCTGTACTCAGCGTTAATGAGGACAAGTATTAATACACACCATCTGTACCCAGCGTTACTGAGGAGAAGTATTAATACACACCATCTGTACTCTGCGTTACTGAGGACAAGTATTAATACACACATCTGTACTCTGCGTTACTGAGGAGAAGTATTAATACACACATCTGTACTCTGCGTTACTGAGGAGAAGTATTAATACACACATCTGTACTCTGCGTTACTGAGGAGAAGTATTAATACACACATCTGTACTCTGCGTTACTGAGGAGAAGTATTAATACACACATCTGTACTCTGCGTTACTGAGGAGAAGTATTAATACACACATCTGTACTCTGCGTTACTGAGGAGAAGTATTAATACACACATCTGTACTCTGCGTTACTGAGGAGAAGTATTAATACACACATCTGTACTCTGCGTTACTGAGGAGAAGT
>NW_025738360.1:0-1395 GCF_021292245.1 Micropterus dolomieu
TGTTGTTATTATTATTCTTCTTCATAGACATGTTATTCTTATGACATGTTATTATTATTCTTCATAGACATGTTATTATTCTTCATACACATGTTATTATTCTCATAGACATGTTATTATTATTCTTATGACATGTTATTATTATTCTTCATAGACATGTTATTATTCTTATGACATGTATAGACATGTTATTATTATTCTTCATAGACATGTTGTTGTTATTATTATTCTTCTTCATAGACATGTTATTCTTATGACATATTATTATTCTTCATAGACATGTTATTATTCTTCATACACATGTTATTATTCTCATAGACATGTTATTATTCTTCATACACATGTTATTATTCTCATAGACATGTTATTATTATTCTTATGACATGTTATTATTATTCTTATGACATGTTATTATTATTCTTCATAGACATGTTGTTGTTATTATTCTTATGACATGTATAGACATGTTATTATTATTCTTCATAGACATGTTGTTGTTATTATTCTTCATAGACATGTTGTTGTTATTATTCTTATGACATGTATAGACATGTTGTTATTATTCTTATGACATGTATAGACATGTTATTATTATTCTTCATAGACATGTTGTTATTATTATTCTTCATAGACATGTTGTTATTATTATTCTTCATAGACATGTTGTTATTATTATTCTTCATAGACATGTTATTATTCTTATGACATGTATAGACATGTTATTATTCTTATGACATGTATAGACATGTTGTTGTTATTATTCTTCATAGACATGTTATTATTATTCTTCATAGACATGTTGTTATTATTCTTCATAGACATGTTGTTATTATTCTTCATAGACATGTTATTATTACTCTGATTTTTCAGTGAATCCCTTACCTCAAGCTTTTATTTTGAAATATTCAAACCGGATGCATTTCTCGGCCGTTGGTCGCTTGTAGCGGCGGTACAAAAAATAATGCCATCGTCAGATTCGGTGAACTATCGGTGCCTTTTTTTATTAAACTCTCCTTTTTACTAACAAAGCGACGGAGCAAACAATGCGAGTCGACAGCCGAAACCGGAGCTAACGGCGTTTAGATAGCTTGTCCCCGGCCGTCAGAGTGTCTCTGTGTCCGGCTGCAGCAGATGGGATCCTCGGTGTATTTGGCTAAAAAGGCGGAAGACTGCGCACCAACAGCCCCAACCAGAGATGATACAAAGCTCCAGCCGCTAGCCAGCTAACTATCTGTTGGGAGATGCTGGTAAACGGCAGCCGATCCACCAGGTAAACACACACCGAGCTGACAGCAGGACCGACCCGTTAATAATAAACACAACGCTCGGCTAGCTAACGCTAGCCGCTAGGACGGTGTCGCTGCGGTCGTTCCTCTTTCTCTGTTAAACATCTCA
>NW_025738362.1:0-1255 GCF_021292245.1 Micropterus dolomieu
AATGTGAAAATGACACTGTATAAGCAGCTGTAAGAAACATAGTGATCAGAACAGATCACTTCAGATAACAAAGCCAGATCAGCATCATCAATTCTACACTGAAGACAGCATGAAGACTCTCAGCTTCACAGTGGGACTCCTGCTGCTGCTCGCTGCTTCCTACTGCACTGCCATGCGTAAGTCTGTCAGTCTACTTTGTGGAAATGCCATTAGGGGGTCTGTTTCTGAATTAAGGCTACCAGTGATTTTTTATTTCATTATTTAATTTATCACCCCATTACCTCACGCCTACCTCCTGCACGAGGTTTACACTAGGAGTGAATGGTAAACCTCAAATGATATGACTGTGAAAAGGTTTTTAAACTTTACCGTATCTGGCAGTTAAACTATTGGTACCTTTGATTTCTGAGCATTGAGTGATACTGTAATATTCTGGTTTTACTGGTTACTGTTACTACTTTACTAGCTGTTTCTGCAAAGCTTGGATATATAATCACATTATTTAAAAACTTTTCTATATGAAGTTAACTGTTTTATTACATTTATAAAAACTACTTTATAATAAACATTTTGACGAATGAACACAATGTGACAAAAGGCTGAAATATGCCACTGATATCCTGCACATATTTGAAGGATGTTTTCAAATAACTCAGAGAATTAATGTGAATCATGCATTTAATCTCACATTTGTTTCTGTCTCTCAGCTGTACTCAGGTATTTTGCAGAGGTGTGGACTCCAGTCACAAAAATGATGACTTTAGACTGGACTTGACAAAATCAAAGAAGACTTGCGACTCGACTTTGACTTGAACAGGAATGACTCGTGACTTCACTTGGATTTGAGCCTTTTGACTCGAGCTGACTTGACACTCCCCATGCCCGAATATAAATGATGATTTATAAAACTGTGCATCAACATAGCGCGGTGCTCAATTAGACTGGAGCGTGTGGCTTCCTCCAGCAAGAGGGAACAGTCACCGACCGTCTGAAGCGCACCCGGCCCGCTACCAGCGCGCTCTGAACGGTTGGTGATCGTTCCCTCTGGCTGGAGGAATTTTACGCATAGGCTAATCCATGCACAACAGCTAGGGGCCTGACGCAGCACCACGCAATTTTCTAAATTCCTCCACCTCAAGGAGGAAAGAAAGGTCAGGTCAAAACAGTGTAGAGAGACTGCTGCTGCAGCTGTTGTGTGAAGTCGCTTCCACCAATTATAAAAACAAGTTCATTAAGATTCAGTTTCAAAACGACA
>NW_025738362.1:1275-18403 GCF_021292245.1 Micropterus dolomieu
TTTTACTGGTTACTGTTACTACTTTACTAGCTGTTTCTGCAAAGCTTGGATATATAATCACATTATTTAAAAACTTTTCTATATGAAGTTAACTGTTTACTGTTTTGATTACATTTAGAAAAATACGAATGAACACAATGTGACAAAAGGCTGAAATATGCCACTGATATCCTGCACATATTTGAAGGATGTTTTCTAATAACTCAGAGAATTAATGTGAATCATGCATTTAATCTCACATTTGTTTCTGTCTCTCAGCTATACTCAGGTCTTTTGCAGAGGTGTGGACGCGAGTCACAAAAATGATGACTTTAGACTGGACTTGACAAAATCCAAGAAGACTTGCGACTCGACTTTGACTTGAACAGGAATGACTCGTGACTTCACTTGGATTTGAGCCTTTTGACTCGAGCTGACTTGACACTCCCCATGCAATATAAATGATGATTTATAAAACTGTGCATCAACATAGCGCGGTGCCCAATTAGACTGGAGCGTGTGGCTTCCTCCAGCAAGAGGGAACAGTCACCGACCATCTGAAGCGCACCCGGCCGTTCCGCGATCTCCTGTTCCTGGCCCTGTACGCCCCAGCGACCCACTCCCTTTCCGGTACCTACAATGGGTTGTGCAGTAGCCCGCTACCAGCGCGCTCTGAACGGTTCATGATCGTTCCCTCTGGCTGGAGGAATTTTACGCATAGGCTAATCCATGCACAACAGCTAGGGGCCTGACGCAGCGCCACGCAACTTTCTAAATTCCTCCACCTCAAGGAGGAAAGAAAGGTCAGGTCAAAACAGTGTAGAGAGACTGCTGCTGCAGCTGTTGTGTGAAGCCGCTTCCACCAATTATAAAAACAAGTTCATTAAGATTCAGTTTCAAAACGACACTGGTTTTGTTTTATAAATCCAGCGCACCTCTTTCCTTCACAGCTGAGGCTCTCGTCCCTCCCTAAGATGTTCAGTGTTGCTTCACCTGATCGGTTCTTGTAAAATATCCACTGTGTCTGCGTCTTCTAACGTCATAGCGATTTATAGTTTTCTCACCACTGGTTTCTGTCACTGCATCTCCCGACACAGTTTTATTTCAGCGTTCTGTAACGTAACTTCGTCAACTCGAATAGTTCACCTGTCACCTGCTCTGCTCCCCTCCGGGTACACACACACACACACACACACACACACACACACACACACACACACACACACACACACACGGAGCCCCCTCAGTGACCCATCCATCCCCCAAAGCTATCAACTTGGGGGAAACTGTGCTGCTGTCATCCTCTTGTGCACTAGATGCTGCTTCAAGTTAATAATGTTGGATTATTGTTTCTTATTTCATGGACTATTTGGGGTTTTTGAGTAATGCATGTTAAATAATTGTGATCTCAATATTGACCAAAATAATTAGCAGCCCTACATGAACATTTAATTTAATTCATGAAATTTGTTGTGTGAAACTGCGCCTCTGCCTTCTTTCCTACAGTCTAGTGCTTCATTCAATAAATTGTTTTATTTTAACTTGAAAAACCTTTGGTGAAGAGTGCATTATGACTTGTTTAGGACTCGAAATTCAAGGTTTAAGATTTGGACTTGACTTGAACTTGTTGGTCCTTGACTTGACCTGGACTTGCCACTCATGATCGGTCTGGACTAGGGACTCGACTTGGGACTTCAGTGCTAAGACTTGAGACTTAACTTGGACTTGTAAAACGATGACTTGGTCCCACCTCAGGTCTTTTGCAAAAGAGATCTTGATCTCAATGAGTTAACATGATTAAATAAAGTGTCTATGTACATTCATTAAATAAAAAAATATAACACTAATATTAAACTAGTAAACTATGGAGCATAATAATACTGTGTTTCCCTATTATATATTTTCTATTAAAATCTGTAAATTGCCATCACTGTTTCGTCACTACGATGACTTACGAAGTTAAATTTAATGGCCAAAGCACAAAATATATTGTGTTCCCCTTTAAGGTTAATTTAAAAAATCATAAACCAATATTTTAGATTTTTGGATTTTTAACTGTATTTTTTTTTACAGTGCCAATAATCTTCCCTAAGTAGTAATCTCTATAATGTAATATTGAAAATAAATTACACACAATGAGAAAGTGTAATTTTGAAGCCTTATAATGACTAATGTTTCAATGCAGGAAGCTTCTGATTCCGTCACCAGTGATTCAGTATATTCAGTTCATTTGGAGGAGTTAGGGTAAAGATTTGTGTGTAACAGTACATGATGTTGCCAGCATGCAGCTACATGCGGACCTGTTGTGTATTGAGGTCAGTGAATGACTGTGTGTGGTGCTAAATTATCCTTGTTTTTGTTTTTTTCAGCACATGGAGTGAATGAAATAGCACCCGTACGGTGCTGCTTCAAATTCTACACAGGAGGGATGCGGCAGGCAGAAATCATCAACATCATCAAGACTCACAGCAGCTGTCGTGAAAAGGGATTTGTGTATGTCTTTGCTTTACTCGTTTATGTCACTAGAAAGATCCCCACCAGAGCCAAGGCCACATGTTTAGCAAGGACATGAAGGAGTTAAATGAA
The DNA here is from genome assembly GCF_021292245.1 of Micropterus dolomieu. Classification (NCBI taxonomy): domain Eukaryota; kingdom Metazoa; phylum Chordata; class Actinopteri; order Centrarchiformes; family Centrarchidae; genus Micropterus; species Micropterus dolomieu. The sequence goes on from NW_025738362.1 coordinate 3,841, forward strand.
TCAAATTAAATGAAGAAAATAACAAAACAAATATTACATTTCACAGAAGCACGACATAGAAAATGTTCAGCCAGTGACTGTGATGACTACATAAAATTTTCCAGTTCTAAATCTGTTGTTGCTGTTGTTTCTGCAGGGTCAGTACTGCCACAGGGCGCGAGATCTGCGTCAGCCTGAATCTGAAATGGGCACAGAGAGCTTTCAATCAACAGCAAGCCGATGAGGTCTAATGATTTATTTTTTGCTGAGTACTTTCATGCAGCTACGAACTATTTCAATGATTAATCCCAAAGGCCCTTGTTTTGCTCTATTCTTGATAATCACATTTTCATTTTACAAAATGTATTGATATATGGATTAATAAAATTAAAAATAAATATGTATAAAAAACTGGTCACAGTGGGGCCACAGAATGTGTGATTTAAATAAAAATATTATTACATACATTTGCACAATTTTTAATAGCAGGTATGGCTCCGCCCATTTTAGGTATAATTTGTCTTTATAACCCGGCCAAGACATTCTCTCATCAAGGATTATCATGAGTTTAATTAATGTAACCTGCTCTCTAGAATTACCCTCAATCTCGAAACACATGTTTATGTTTTTTCACATGTGCATGTTTTGAACTAAAATGTACTACCACTGCTCTTACAGCGCTGCTCTTTCATTTACATATCACAGAAGCATGGCCGTAACCAGCTATGATATCACCGAATTACAGACCTCTGTAATTATATTTAGGCTATAGCCTATCAATAAACAAATTCGAACAAAAAACATTGATAACATGACCAACTTAAATGAAGGTTTTATGCGGACGTAGCTCATTACACCGTCGCAACCGTCATTTCAACTTGAAAAACTGTTCCCCTACCAATGTTGTGGAAACACATGGAAACGTGCTGTTTACAGGCAGAGTTTTGGGCGGTACCATTTACCTTGGAAAGGGGTAAGAGATAGCTTAAATACTTTTTTGAATTTCTGGGTGGATGAAATAGGGTGATGCGTCTCCCCATTAAGAGAAACGCATTTACGCACGAGGCACAGCAGCTCTGTGTTCTTCTACACATCCAAAAGCTTTCACGCACAGTCAAGGTTCGTACAGTGAAACTGTCTGGAGTTAAGCAACAGTCCTCCTGTGATATTAACCAGAGCATCCTGTGCATTCAGTAGGCTACTGACCTGCTGCATTTCATGATGTTATATAGTAATAATGGAGCCCATGATGAAGCCTGCACATGTCATTCCAACAGTAGTCCTGTGATGACAATTTTAGGCTACATTTGAATGAATTTACTGTGTCATTTCTTACAGGTACTAATGACGAAACTCTCATCAAGCTGAGGGCTGCAATGACCTCCTGTCTATGTAGTGCATGATAGCCAACATTGCTTGGGCCATTTCCAGTGTACTGAAATGGTAGCTACCAAACAGTGACTTAACCCCTAATGTGTTGTGGGATTGCGTGGTGTGGGGACAGAGAGGACCCAAAAAAAGTTCGGAGGGAAGGAGGTTTACTGAGGGAGAAAGGGGTAAAGGGACTGGAGGAAGAGGTGGATGTCGAGAAAGCACAGGCACAGATTACTGGCAGGTGTGGCAGGCGGATGAGGTGGCTGATGAGATGCAAGTGCAGGTAGTTGGCTGGGCTCAGGAGCAGAGGGAGAGAGAGCACACAGGGGAGAAAACACAGGGAGGCAGGCAGAGAACAGAAAACCAAGGAAAAAAGCAGAAAAACTTATAAAAAGGAGAAAAAACCAGGACACTCACCGTCAGCCGGGCTGCCACCACAACATGCCACCGCAATGCATGTTGTGAAGATTACTATACCAAGATTTCCCTGGCATTTTAACTACCGACCATAATGTATTTGTATCTCTAATTTTATGCAATTTTAGTGTGCAAATAAGTGGAGAGAAAGACCATAATGAAAAGCCTGTAGTTCTTTAACCGAACGAAGTGCTCACACACACACGCACAGAAGAAGAGAGCAAAATTCAGCTAACTATTTGTGTTTTCGGTGTAATTTTTGTATGAAAAATAAGCTCTATTGAAAGAAACAAAACATCTGGACTTCACCAGTTTCTTAACCCTGCTCACAGCCCTGCTCCACAGCTCTTTCTTTAAATGCATGGTTTGCACCTCCATCTCTTGGTTTCTCACCTCTGCCACTTTTATCTGCAGAGTTACTCAGCTCTTCCGTAGTCATGCCTGTCTGAGCTGGAAGGTGGAGTAACTTTGAGTCGGGTAGCAATCTTCAGACTGGTTGGCAACAGCACATCAAAAAAGTTCCCTGCTAAAATCAAATCAGCCTTTTTACACTTAATTAATTAGTAGCAAAATCCTCTGATTGAAACTCCATATTTGCCACCACCACAAAAGAAAAACTGCCAACCAGACAAGCAGAGTTACGAGCAACAATGATATAAACTTACCTAACGCAACGGCAAGAGAAAGAATGGACGGGCCCCCAATTCATGTTACGTCCCTGGTCTAGGGGCAAACCTAGACATAACATAAAAGGTGTCTCCCCACTCTTCCCACTCCCAGGTAAGGCTAGTTCCACATCTCGAAAAACAAGTTAGCAGTTTTATTCAGAGCAGTGCCCAAAATAACGAAGAAAAGATTCTTAGCAAAGCTTAAAACTTCCATAATCAAAACATAATGCAAGCTAAAGACAAGACAAAGCACTAACCTAGGCTCCTACCAAAGAAAAACAGGAGAAAACATGTTCCAAACAAAAAGGACTTCTCACTCCTACTAACTGCTAAAGAGGGTTCAATATCCATACAAATGGTCAAATTACTTACATCAAACAAAGGTTTACACATTCTCAAATCACTACGCTGCTGTCACTACTTACAAAGGTTATCACAACACAGGACACAGAGATAGAGGTGGCATACACTGCAAAAACTGAGCTCTCAAAAACAAGGGAAAAAAGCATTAAAATGAGGGAAATATTACTTACTATGCAAAATTATCTGCCAACAGAACAAGATTATTTCACTTGCTACTTGACAAAAAAACTTGAAACAAGTGAAATACTCTAACATAGAAGAAGTAAGAAGAAATATCTTGTCAGACAAAGAACAAGTATAGTTTGCGTTTAATTAAGATAATTAATCTTACTATGATTTTAGTTTTTGCAGTGTATGATTGGCAGGGAAAGATTTTTCTTCTTCTTTTTATAGCAACTTGCAACCAGATGGAGCATTATCATTGTATGTTCCAATGTTTCCATTTGATTGCAGGCCTCACAAGTTCCAGTGGGAGTTTCCAATAAGGTGCAGAGATGCATTTAACTTTGTGTGTCCCAGTCTAATTTTGTTAAGCAGATACTGTTCTCTCCTGCCCCGCGACCCTGTACGCAGGATAAGCGGTTGACGATGGATGGATGGATGGATGGATGGATGGTCTCTCCTGTTCAGTGACATGTCCTCTCCCATCAGCATAAAAGTTACTTCAAATCACGGGGCACTTCCTGTCAGCTCTGAGGCATTGCCAGGCTACCTAGCCGACCAATCACAGTTCTTACCCTCCGTGTGGTTACATTTTTGAGGAGGTGCACGTCAGGCTATGGCGTAGGCTACGGCGTAGGCTACGGCGTAGGCTACGGCGTAGGGTACGGGGCTACGCCGTCGATTTGACGCAGAAGTATAAATCACACTTTAGAGGGCTGCGCCTATACTCATAGAATCTGGAGTTAAAATATGTAATTTCCATTTTTGTGAATCTGTGTGGCATGTTAAACAGGATGTGTGATCTCTTGCCGAGGATTGGCTGAAGCAAGCCCTGCTGACTTCCTGATTCCTTATTTGTGCGGCATCCAGCTCCATCTCCTCCAATCCTCTATCGCCATCAAGACCATCTTCCTGCTTAAATAGCTGCCTGTCTGTTGAACTTGTGTGGTGTCCGAACAGTAATGCTGCGATGCACATATATTATACACCACACTTGGCAGCTGTGATCCCCCTTGATCAGTTCGTCTCGATTGTATTGTTCTCTACTCATGGTGAACGTGGTGTTTTCTGTGGTAACTTCTGTTGTTGACTTACTGTTAGAAGTAGTCTAAAACTACTAGTATTAGTAAGTCTAAACATAGTGTTCCCTGTGTTACTTTGTGTGTGAGTTTTGTTAAAGGAAATATGGGCAAGGACTTTGGTGTCAATCACTGACACTGAAAAGACAACTGTAGGTTAATTTAATGTTTAGAAACACTAGGCTTAGAGGGTGCTGCTCACTTTGTGTTTGGTTATAGCTGAACATGTCAGAGAGGGTTTTGTTTTATTTGATTTCTTAGTAGTGGCTATCTCTCGTTTTGGAGAGAGCCCTTTTTCCGTTCTTTTGTGTGAAACCTGTAAATAAGTAACTTTCATGTTGCTTCCCTTTTTCCCACGTGCCGGGTCGTAACAGTGGTACAGGAGGTGATTGCATGATAGCAGAAGGGAGTTACAAACTTAATCTCACTTTAAAACCTGTTGTAATGTGACAAATAAATCTACCTTTTAATCTTTAGCCTATAACCAGTGCTTTATGTGGGCCGGTACGCAGCAGTACACAGTACCGGCACCTCGACATTTTAGTCTTTAGCATACCGGTACTTCTCCCAAGCTGCTGGTACTCTTCTCTGCCCTCACCATATCAGATAAATATATATCTGATAGAAAGTAGCTTGTCTACGTCCCTTTTCATGAACCGACCAATCGCAGCCTGGATGGGGCGGGACATTAAAAAATAGGTGTCATTCACACTGCGGACGCTAGAGACATGTCAGAATCAGAATGTCCCCACTACTTTTTGAAAGCATTGGTCAAAAATGTTCTGAAAAACAACTAGCAAATAATTTTTTTTTTATTTTGCTCAGTATGAAAACATGCAATGCAATTTAAATACAGAAGAAAGAAATGTGCATTATCCAAAAAAAGTAACTTTAGTTTTAGAAAAACAAGCTACTGATAACTGCATTATATATTATATTTATATTCTGAATGGTCACCTGCCACCTGAATTTTGTTTACCTTCATATAAATGAAAATATAAATTGGTGCAGGAAATGTCTCCAGAATGCAGTAATTTAAGAGTTTAATGCTCAAAATCTTCTGGGAGAGGACCCCCCAGACCCCCACTTGTATATCTCAGCATCAAATATTTCTTCAAAATAATGTTAAAATATCATTATTACACTAACATTATACTTTGTAGTTCATGTTATATTATTCACTAATACACTCATTTATACTGGGTGGGAGGGCAACATGTGAATGGAGAGTACTTTTTCCACTTCAAGCACTGTTTACAACCAAACTGTGGCCTGTCCCTTACTGTAACTTCCTCTCCTAACTAGACAAGGGCAGTCCTTGGAGTGTTTCTTCACAGTGGAAAGCTGAGGAGGTGTATGGAAATTCTGCCCTGATGCTTTGTGGGAGGATTCATTTTGGATGGAAAGGCTGAGATCATACACATTCCAGCTCAACAATAAACAGTATTTATATCAGACGTAGTGCTAAGAGTCGATCACAGCAAAGAAGAACATCGTCATCATCTTTTGGCCGACATCATCATGAAGACTCTCTACTTCACTCTGGGGCTGCTGCTGCTCACCGCCTGCTGCTGCAACGCCATGCGTGAGTGATCTCTGTTTGTGCCTCATCGTAATCGTTTTATGATTTCTCACTGACATGTTTATAATGACATTATCCTTTTACCTTCCTCACAGCTAAAGTTCGGCAGTCCATCGCAGGGAGGCTCAAATGTGTGAATTAATATTTGTATTTGAATAAAAATAGAATTGTTTTATTGAGGGATATAACTGGTTATGTGTATTTTATGAGTAGAGTGTGTTTTGATCAGTGACAGACATTTCCAAGGTCTTTTATGAATGATCAGATAACAGCAGGTCAATGACTGACTTCAGCTAAAGGAATACAATCTGGATAATGTTGGAAATTAGTTTGTAAAAGTTTGTTTCCCTGGGATGGTTTTCCCTTACACAAAAGTTGATAGTCAGATATTTCAAGTGATTGAATATTGCTGATTTTTGCAATTATTGAATGCATGGGTTATATACATTAGGTCCAATAAATGTCGTAAGAAAAGACAAAAGAAGGAAATGATGTCAAAGATGATTAGTGTTGGAATAAACCAAATTATTAACAAAATATCAGAGGTGATACAATCACCTCTTTGAGATCTGAGATATTCTCATGATTAACAATCATTGTTGACACCTCTCTTAGAAACAGTAAATGTTGAAAACAAGATCAAAGTATGCAAAATGTCAGAGACAACTGTTCAAAGTCAATGAGCAACGATGAGACTGACTTTCGCTTCCCCACCATTCAGTAATATACTTTGAAGAAACCCAAAGAATGCACACACACACAAATGGTTTCAAATAAAAACTGCACCACAAAAGTTGGCTCAGTTTGTAGTTGCTCAACCAGCTGTCAAAACATGGTAACATTTTGGTGTTCAGGCCTCTGCAGAATCTCAAAGGTATTAGCTAAACTGTTTTTGAGTGGACTAGGCTAAATGCCCAGTCTTTCCTGAAAACTAAACCATGTGCTACAACAAAAACCCTCCAGGCTGGAACACAGGAAAATTGCAAACTGCACAATTAAACATGAGAAGAGATTACTGCCTTACATTTAAATGGCTTCACTACAACTAATCCTTGTCCTGGATCATGGCTTCCTTTACTGACCCTGTAGGGCCTCTTCTTTTATAGGATTCTTCAGAAGTGCTTAGATCAGACATAGAAGTTTTGTCCTGCCGGGACTATCTTAGTCAATTTATGGTACTCAAATACATATTTAAACATAGAAACATATTGGCCTTTATGCAAATTATTAATTTTAACTATTAACTTTCTATCGAATTTGTTAACCCTACAAAACGCATACTCACATCCTCTTAGTGCGCACAGTGTTTTCTATTCTCTACTGACTGGTCTCGGCATCAGTGGAATATTTACTGGAACTGTTTGCTCTATCTGTCAGTCTCTTAAGACATCTGCAACTTTCGACAACTCTCATAAGTTTTCTAATCCTTCCTGGTGTCATGCTTAGATAATGTTCACGTCCACAACAAAATATTCCTGTATGTTCCTAAATAGAGTTTGTTCAGAAACCACAACAGAATCATGTTAAAACTAATAGGCATCCGTTATAGAGTGTGTTAGAAGCAAATGTAAATCAATGGCACAAAATTACCATTAAATTAGAATGTTGTTTGCAGCTTTCTACCTCTGTTATTTGTCCACCAGCCACTACCTGTCCACCTATTTCAGAACCTGTCCAGTATTGTCCACATGACCTGACATCTACATGAGCCATGTTGTTGGCCCAAATTCCCAGAAAAATACAGAGCATGACCTCAGTGTTCTCAGTGGTACATAGCTGAGGACAACCCTGTACACAATAGCTATGACAAAAGGCTGAAATATGCAGCTAATATACTGTGCATTTTTAAAGTTTCTCAAGAACTCAGAGTAGGGCTGGGTAGTAAAACAATAATGATAATTATCGCAATATAATTTTCCTAAATATCAATATAATAATTGTTCAATATATCAGCAATAAATATTTGGTTTAATTCATATGAATCACAAATAAATTATGTTACAACCCAGCTCGTTAGGGTAGGGCAGTAACAAGGTATTTGGGATAGAATTAAGGTGGTAAGGACAACTGAATTTAGGTTAAAGTCAAATGTTTAATTAAATGATTTGTCTCAAGAAAAACACAACAAAAGGAGGCTATATAGGTACTGACAAAAAAAAGGAAACAAAAAGGAATTGTCCAAAGACAGCTCTCTACTCAAAAAACACTGAACGAAAGGAGGTCAGTACCTACATGCTTTACAAGAATGCAAAGTAACCAAACAGACAATGCTCAACCCTAAAGAGTGCCACTCACACTATGTGGTTTACAAGGTTTCTAACTGACGGAAGCCGCTTAGGCAGGCAACCGACAGAAACAGGTAAATTCAACACTCAAGAAATTCACTATTCACAAGGGTGCACAACCAACATCAAGGCGAACTGATCACTGGCTCACAGTCGCCTCGAACTGCAGAAACACAAACTATTTGTAGGCCAGCTGGTGTTGATTGGTGAGTCCTGGTTGGCAGGTTTGGTCGGATCTTCGGCCACACCAATCAGACGCCAGCAAACAGCAACCAGGAAGTGGGTGGTTCCAGGTCCAGAGGAAACAAACCTCAACAGGGACTCGCAGCTGGGATTTGCATACTGTTCAGAGAACTCCAGAACACAACTACTACTACTCTAAGGCAGCCAGTGGCGGCCGTAACAATTAGCACTTAATTTTTCTATTATAATAATTATTTTGTTGAGGAAAAGGGACTGAAAAAAGATTTACTAATCATATTTGTTTAAAACTTTTGTTGAATGTTCTCCCTCAGATTTAAGTGATCCACTGTTTGGCATCAAATATTTGTCCCATTCTGAGTATAAAGAAGAGCTGAACCACATAATTAACCGTCTGGTTTCTTCAAAAATCAAAGCAAAAATCAGCCTTTAAACTTGAAAGAACTAATGATGTGACATTTATCGTGATAATTATCGATATCAAATGATATGAAATGTCATTGATAGACTCTCATTGAGTTAAATTTAGTTTATTTAAATTCCAGTGGTAACTATAGGCAGAAACAGGCCAAAACACATAATATATAGTGTTCCCTCTTCAGGGTAATTAAATAAAAAATTACAAACCAATATTTTAGAATTTTTTTTTGTTAACTGTATTTTTATTACAGTGGCAATACTCATCCCAATGTAGTAATCAGTATCTTGTAATACTGAAAAGAAATCCTATAACACACAATTAGAAAGTGTACTTTTGAATCCTAATAATGACTAATGACTGCTGATTTGAACACAGCAATCCGCCAACAATTTAACTGTATCATGATTTTCTCTGTGACATCCTGCTGTTTCAATGCTCCAATGCAGGAAGCTTCTGATTCCGTCTCCATTGATTCAGTATATTCAGTTCAGTTGGAGGAGTTAGGGTAAAGATTTGTGTGTAGAAGTACATGATGTTGCCAGCATGCAGCTACATGCGGACCTGTTGTGTATTGAGTTCAGTGAATGACTGTGTGTGGTGCTAAATGATCCTTGTTTTTGTTTTTTTAAGCGTATACAGTGAATGAAAGCTCAACTGGACGGTGCTGCTTCCTATTCTACGTAGGAAGGATATGGCGGACAGAAATTGTCAACATCTTCGAGACTCACAGCAGCTGTCGTGATAAGGGATTTGTGTATGTCTTTGCTTTACTCGTTTATGTCACTAGAATGATCCCCACCAGAGCCAAGGCCACATGTTTAGCAAGTTTTTGTCAGAGGAAAGGAAGGGATGAAGAAAAAACAAAATAAATATTACATTTTAAAGAAGCATGAGAGATACAATGTTCACTCAGTGACTGTGATGCCGAATGATATTTTTTCAGTTCTGAATCTGTTGTTGCTGATATTTCTGCAGGGTCAGAACTGCCACAGGGCACGAGATCTGCGTCAGCCTGAATCTGCAATGGGCACAGAGAGCTTTCAATCAACAACAACTCACTGATTACGAGGATTACTGATAGTCCTCATGATCCAGTCCTAAATGATCAAACATCTCCAGCTACTCAACCTCCAGCCAATAAAATACTCTGTTGGATGTCAGCAGTCTGTGTGTGATAGCATCACTTTATAATAGTGAAAACATCTTTTTTCCACGGCTTTGCACTGAGTACTTTCATGCAGCTACGAACTATTTCAATGATTAATCCCAAAGACCCTTGTTTTGCTTTATTCTTGATAATCACATTTTCATTTTACAAAATGTATTGATATATGCATTCATGAAATAAACATGTATATTTATATTGTGAATGTGTTGTTACATATATTTCCAGATGTTTGACACATTTAAATGCATCCTATATTGTATATTTTTTTTGCCAGTGGGTAGAGGAAAGGTGTAACTCATATCATATCTTCCTATCTTACAAAATGTACCTTTTTATTCACAATCTTGTAATTATTATTATTATTTATTTATATAAATATTTATAGATTTTAAAAACTGGGCCAACGATCGGCCCAGTCACAGCCTTACTAGACACCCTCTCCCCCTCTGCACTCTGTTTCTTGCGTGAGAGTCTTCAGGCGGCTGCTGCCAAGTGCGCAAATATAACCGATCTGTTTGCTACCGGGCTGCAGTAGCTTCAACATCAGCATAGTGCAGGCACTGGCACCTGAGGGAGTGAAGGAGAGCCGTGGCCCCTGCCAGGCAGAGGAGGAGGCGTGTGTTTAGTGAAACAGAGGTACAGAGTCCCCGTGACAGGGCCGAGGGAGAGAGAGAGCAGGAGGAGAGTGGAGGTGAAGCAGTAAGTATGGAGTAGCTCAACCTGTAGGGAGGGAGCAGGGAGGGAGGGAGCAGGGAGGGAGGGTCATGGGGACGCTGGGGACATGTAGCCAACACTTTTTGAAAGCATTTGTTATAAATGCTGTGCAATTTTTTTCAAATGTTAATTAACAAATAAAAATGCTATGTAAAAGCTTTATTTGCACAATAAGCCTGCAATGCAATCTAAATATAGAAGAAACATATTCCTTGTCCAAAAAAAGTAACTTCAGCAACAACAACAAAAAAAGATTACTGCATTATATTCTGTTATATTTTTATATTCTGATTGTTACGTCGGCCTAGGGGAAACCTGAGCACAAAACCACCTTTCCCCATCCCAACTAACTAACCCTAACAACACAGGAAATACGAAAAGAAACTTGCAGATCTGTGATATTACATTACACAGGTGCATATCAGAAAGTTAGAATATCAAGAACATTTCTTTCTGTAATTTAAGTCAAATTGTGAAACTTTTGTCTATATTAGATTCATTACACAAAAAATAAAATATTTCAGGTGTTTTTTGTTTTAATCTTGATGATTTTGGGTTACAGCAAAAATCCATATCTCAAAATATTAGAATAAAGAATGTCTAATGCAGAAATTTTGACCTGAGGAAGAGCCTTTTTATCTTTCAGTTTGGTTCAGTACACACAAACACAATCATGGAGAAGACTCCTGACTTGAAAGTTGACCAGAGGACACTCTCCACAAGGTGGGTGAGCCACACAATGTTACTGCTGGAAGGGCTGGCTCTTCACAGAGTGCTGTATCAAAGCATGTTCATGGAAAATTGACTGGAAGGTTAAAGTGTGGTAGGAAAAGGTGCACAAGCAGCAGGGATGATGCAGCCTTGAGAGGATTGTCAAGCAAAGCAAATTCAAGAACTTGGGGGAGTTTCACGAGGAGTGGACTGAGGCTGGTGCATCAAGAGCCACCAGGCACAGACTGGTCCAGGAAATGAGCTACAAGTGTCGCATTGCTAATGTCAAGCCACTCCTGAACCAGAGACAACATCAGAAGTGTCTCACCTGGGCAAAGGAGCAAAAGAACTGGAACTGGTCCAAAGTCCTCTTTTCAGATGAAAGTAAATTTAGTTAAATTTCATTTGAAAATCCAGGTCCAGAGTGTGCAGGACATGTGGAGATTCACAGAATCCAAATTGCTCGAAGTCCAGTGTAGAGTTTCCACAATCTGTGATGATTTGGTGTGCAATGTTGTCTGCTGGTGTTGGTCTACTGTGTTTTCTCCAGTCCAGAGTCCATGCAGCATCTACCAGGAGATTTTAGAGTTTCCATCTGCTGACAAGCTTCATGGAGATGCTGATCTCCTTTTCCAGCAGGACTTGGCACCTGCCCACGGTGCCACCACTAGTAACTGGTTTGCTGACCATGATCTCACTGTGCTTGGTAGGCCAGCGATTTGGACTGACACGCTTTCAGGATGAAGACACACCTGGTATTTGGCCAGTTTCAAGTCCACATACTTCAAACAGTAAAAGCCCTCAAAACGCATGTGGCCACTTTCTGGTGGAATTTTCAGCTGGCCTGCGTGGCGGCGAGAATTCTACCACTGAATTCTCTCAGAGCAGTGGTCGGCAATAGGTGACCAGATTACTTTGATAGCAGCAAAACAAAAACAAAAAAAACATGTCATGACAGCATAAGTTACTGACATAATCACTTCCTCTTAAGTTATTGTGCCTACAAAATAAAAGCTCGAGAATGTCTTTGTCGCAGTACTTTATGTTGTGTTTAATTAAGTTCTGAAGGAAATTCAAAAGAGGCTTGTGGCTTGTTTGATTGACACAACCCTTTCAATGGGAGTCCTGTGCAGTACTGACTGAACTAAACAATCACAGCAAACTATAGATTATAAATGATAAATTGACTATGTTCTGGCCTGCCATCTACTGACTTGAAAAAGATTTGTCCCGATGCCAGACTTATTTGCCGACCCCTGCCATAGAGAATCAATTGAGTACTGTCAAGAGGAAAATAAGAGACACCAGACCAACAATAGAGATAAGCTGAAGGCCGCTATCAAACTCAGGGGCAACTGGACTTGGTTCAAGATAACAAGATAATCTTCAAACAAGTCCATTTGCACTTGACTTTAACCTTCCTTGGATAACTACGACCTGGATGACTGAGAATCTTCACAAAAAGCCGCTATCTAAACAACCCGGGCTTTCTTAATACCTCAGCAGTGCCACAGGCTGATTGCCTCCATGCCACGCTGCATTGATGCAGTAATTTGTGCAAAAGCAGCCTGGACCAAGTATTGAGTGCATATAATTAACCTTATTTTAAACTTGTCAGCTTTTCAGAAGGTCAACATTTCTGTATTATTCATTCTTCATTCTGACATTCTAATATTTTGACATATAGATTTTGATTTCTGTGAGCAGTAAGCCATAACCATCAGATTAAAACTAAAGAAGGCCTGAAATATCGCACTTTATGTGTGATGAATCTAGAATATATGAATGTTTCACTTTGTGACTTAAATTATAGGAAAAAAAAGAACTTTTCCATCATATTTTAATTGTCTGAGATGCACCTGTACAGTATGTATTTTACATTTCTGAACAAAAATGTGCAAATGCACAATTCACAGAATTTTCAACATATTTGTATGTGCTGTATTGAGTATTTATGTTTTTAATAAACAATCAGCAGCCATTGTGTTAGCTCTCCCCTGTGCAAAATCTCACCCCAGGCTGTTATCTTGTTATGATCAGCATGTTTCACAGTAATAGGACTTGCAAACTTATTCAGTTGATCTCACACAATCTATTCTATGCCTCTGTGTGACCGAACTTAACTTTAATACGCTAACACCAACTAAACCTCTGTCTCCTCTAAAAGAGGCTGCTGCTCTGCGGTTCAATGTGCAACTTTATCTTCGTGTCTCAGTAGCCGTACATGCCCCTTCATTTACAGGAGGCAGCGATGCAACAACCACCCCCACCACCACCACCACCACCTGGTACTGAAGTTTGATGTAATTCCATTTTGTGATTACATTATATTTACTTGGTCCAGGAACACAGAGTAATGCTGACATCGTATAGTATGGGCTAATGATATAAAACATTTAGCCCAGCATGCAACATTTAGTGGCACACACAACACATTTTGGCTTTCTATAATTGTGCACCCTGACCTAACCTAAACCTCAAAAGTGCTACTTTGAAGTAGTCTGGACCGGTCAAAATGTCCTCACAATGTAGAAATCCTCACTTTTTCTAGGGGTATCTAGCTATCTAACAGATATTCAATAATCCCTAAGGCCCCTGATGCTAGCCCAGATTTATTACAAATAATTTATTATTACAATTTATTTTATGTGTCCCAAGCATCCAAGCAAAATATAAAAAAACCTCAAAAGTTATGTGTCTTTCCACAAAAAATGTCACACAGACCTAGCTGTTAACAGCACAGAGCATAATAGAGAGAATAATCGGAACAAAATTCCATTCATCTCGATATTGTGGCAGAAAGGAGCTTCAGAAGCGGATATCTCTAAACCTCAGTAGACAGAACTGAAAGTATCTGCTAGAGAGATGCAAGATATCAGTATGTGTATATAGTATGTGTAATAGGACAAAAGCTTTTTTTGTGATTTAGTTGATCTGGCCCTTCAATGGAAATTCTGTTTCTGGTGAAAAAGAAAATTTTGTGTTAGAAATTGAAAGAAGTGGGTTCCTATCTTTAGTTTAGTCTGTTTTAGTGGTTGGATATGTACATGGGAACAGTCCACCGTATTCAGATGTTGTTTGACAAACTGACCAGCACTAAGTTTGAAGCATCGGCTACTGATACTTTTAGAATGACAAGATGGCACTTCTTTTAAATGTGTGAACACATTTGCCGTCACATATCAAGAATAGCTTTCTGAACTCTTGTCTTTGTCAGTGGAATTCATTCAGAAAAGTTCTTAGTTCGATCAAAAGCACGTATATCCTTGTTGTTATCTGCTTCTGTTTTGAGTGCATTTTTTTCTTTTATCAGAAAACAGATCAAAAAGATGCAGTGCAGAGCTGCTGAAGTGTTGCTTGATGGTGACTTCTAATTTGTCTAAGTGCCGTGTTGTTCCTCAAACTTCCTGTCACCCGCAATTGTGACAACACCCCCCCC
>NW_025738363.1:0-1215 GCF_021292245.1 Micropterus dolomieu
CAGTTGTAAAGAAAGAACATCTTTTTCTTCTGTTCTCTACTTGTTATAGTTACACAGTATTAGGGGTGTGGGCTGTATTAAAAGTATCCACTGTTCTCCCATGCTCTAACACACAGTAGAGATGAAATGTGTGCTGTTCTCACATTCTTCCTCTGTATGTACACATAAACAACAAGGCAGGGAAATACAAAAGGAATTTATTTTATTGTTCAGTGTACATGCTCACATCTGAAACAAACTTTACGTGCTTGATAACTCTCCCACCCCGCAGACATCTACACGCCAATACCGATTTATATTCATAGCGGCAAGTGCTATGTAGCTCCACATAGGGGACACAGGAAGAGACATATAACACCTTCATGCGGCGTCTGAACCGCGTAAGAAATTCACAGCCGCACCGGCAGAGCTCCAGAATGTGCAACTCGGCCGGCTCACACGCGGACGCGCTATAAGTGCGAGGGCCCGCCCAACGCTGCTTGCAGCTTTAATTACTAGTGTTTTCAATTCTCGCCTAAACAGTAGTTTGTAAACACACACACACACACATTTCTCAAAAAACACACACACCACTCTGACACATCCATCTTGACTCAGAATGATGATTTTTTTTCCCCTTGAACCATAGCTGTGCTTCCCAGCCATGGGCTAGATTGCCCCCAGTGGTTAGCTGGGGGCAATCTAGCCAAGACAACTGAAGAATCTTCGGACTCGGAAGATTTTCTCCTTTTCAACTGCGACGACGACTGAAGATTTTTGAAGACAATTTGAGGGCTTTGGACAAAGCCTCAGGTTTCCACCAGAGTCATCAGCCCAGCAGAAGAGGGAAAGAACTCCTTGGCCAGGACAACTCCTTCCCCTCCCTTTCTCTCCAAAAAGAAGATAACCAAAAACACTCAAGCTCAGCTATTCGTATCAGGTTTTGAATTTTAACAGTTTTATTATATTTACTCAATTTTAACCAATTTCAGTTGTATGCTTGCCCTTGCTAACTTTATGCAATAAAATATATAATCACTGCATTTAAAGAATGATAGTCGACATTGAAGTTATTTCCTCACTAAGGTAGTAATCAATTAGGTAAAGTGTGTTTAACATCTTTGAGGTTCTTATAGGTTGCTCTAGCCACTGAAATTAACTTATCCTTGGGGCCTATTTTCCTGGCCACTAAATACCAACCTGGCAACCATACCAAGTGCACTGATCAATGAGAAG
>NW_025738364.1:0-1251 GCF_021292245.1 Micropterus dolomieu
TGCATTAATAGCGACTGTACTGATGGAATATAACAAAGTCAAGATGAAGATCTGATCAAAAGGTGTCAATATAAAATACAAAAGAACTCCCTGATCACAGATTGGTTCTTCTGTTTCGTGTCAGAATTGTTTTTGCAACCACAGAAAAATCTTTTTGAGATCACAAGACAACAAAGCGTTTTAGGAATGTACACGATTCTTGTTTGTGTCCTTCCATCAGCCTTAAACACGTGAAATAACGCTTTCTCTGTCGAGGAATCAAATGACATGACACTACAAAGCTTTTTATTACAGACTCTCAGGGTCCAGATTTTACCCACAGAAATACACGAATACACACTAGAGCTGCAACGATTAGTCGATTAATACAGTACATAATGATGCCTGTCTGTCCCTTTGTATGGTATACAGTGTATAGGTCAGAGGAAGAACATACGTCAGCGGACTAATTTGCCTAATCTTCATGGGTCTTTAGACCGCAGTGGAAACGCAAACAGCAGTGGACTAAAGGAACCTTTTAGTTCCTTTCTGGCTTTCTTTCTTTCTTGCTTTCTTTCTTTCTTGCTTTCTGGCTTTCTTTCTTTCTTGCTTTCTTTCTTGCTTTCTGGCTTTCTGGCTTTCTGGCTTTCTTTCTTTCTTGCTTTCTGGCTTTCTTTCTTTCTTGCTTTCTGGCTTTCTTTCTTTCTTGCTTTCTGGCTTTCTTTCTTTCTTTCTTGCTTTCTGGCTTTCTTTCTTTCTTGCTTTCTTTCTTGCTTTCTGGCTTTCTTTCTTGCTTTCTTTCTTGCTTTCTGGCTTTCTTTCTTGCTTTCTGGCTTTCTTTCTTTCTTGCTTTCTTTCTTGCTTTCTGGCTTTCTTTCTTGCTTTCTTTCTTGCTTTCTTGCTTTCTTTCTTTCTTGCTTTCTGGCTTTCTTTCTTTCTTTCTTGCTTTCTTTCTTTCTTTCTGGCTTTCTTTCTTGCTTGCTTTCTTTCTTGCTTGCTTTCTGGCTTTCTTTCTTGCTCCCTTGCTTTCTTGCTTTCTGGCTTTCTTGCTCCCTTGCTCCCTTGCTTTCTGGCTCTCTGGTTTTCTTTCGTGCTTCCTTTCTTTCTTGCTTTCTGGCTTTCTTTCTTTCTTGCTTTCTGGCTTTCTTTCTTTCTTGCTTTCTGGCTTTCTTTCTTGCTTTCTTTCTGGCTTTCTTTCTTGCTTTCTGGCTTTCTTTCTTGCTTTCTGGCTTTCTTGCTTTCTTTCTTTCTGGCTTTCTTTCTTTCTTGCTT
>NW_025738365.1:0-1554 GCF_021292245.1 Micropterus dolomieu
GTTATTACTGCATCAATATGTAGTTATTACTGCATCAATATGTAGTCATTACTGCATTAAGTACTGCATCAATATGTAGTCATTACTGCATCAATATGTAGTTATTACTGCATCAATATGTAGTCATTACTGCATCAATATATAGTCATTACTGCATCAATATGTAGTCATTACTGCATCAATATGTAGTCATTACTGCATCAATATGTAGTCATTACTGCATCAATATATAGTCATTACTGCATCAATATGTAGTTATTACTGCATCAATATGTAGTCATTACTGCATCAATATGTAGTTATTACTGCATCAATATGTAGTCATTACTGCATCAATATATAGTCATTACTGCATCAATATGTAGTTATTACTGCATCAATATGTAGTTATTACTGCATCAATATATAGTCATTACTGCATCAATATGTAGTTATTACTGCATCAATATGTAGTTATTACTGCATCAATATGTAGTCATTACTGCGTTAAGTACTGCATCAATATATAGTCATTACTGCATCAATATGTAGTTATTACTGCATTAAGTACTGCATCAATATGTAGTCATTACTGCATTAAGTACTGCATCAATATATAGTCATTACTGCATCAATATATAGTCATTACTGCATCAATATGTAGTCATTACTGCATCAATATGTAGTCATTACTGCATTAAGTACTGCATCAATATGTAGTCATTACTGCATTAAGTACTGCATCAATATGTAGTCATTACTGCATCAATATGTAGTCATTACTGCATCAATATATAGTCATTACTGCATCAATATATAGTCATTACTGCATCAATATGTAGTTATTACTGCATCAATATATAGTCATTACTGCATCAATATATAGTCATTACTGCATCAATATATAGTCATTACTGCATCAATATGTAGTCATTACTGCGTTAAGTACTGCATCAATATATAGTCATTACTGCATCAATATATAGTCATTACTGCATCAATATGTAGTTATTACTGCATCAATATGTAGTCATTACTGCATTAAGTACTGCATCAATATGTAGTTATTACTGCATCAATATATAGTCATTACTGCATCAATATGTAGTCATTACTGCATCAATATGTAGTTATTACTGCATCAATATGTAGTCATTACTGCATTAAGTACTGCATCAATATGTAGTTATTACTGCATCAATATATAGTCATTACTGCATCAATATGTAGTCATTACTGCATTAAGTACTGCATCAATATATAGTCATTACTGCATCAATATATAGTCATTACTGCATCAATATATAGTCATTACTGCATCAATATGTAGTTATTACTGCATCAATATGTAGTCATTACTGCATCAATATGTAGTCATTACTGCATTAAGTACTGCATCAATATATATTCATTACTGCATCAATATATAGTCATTACTGCATCAATATATAGTCATTACTGCATCAATATATAGTCATTACTGCATCAATATGTAGTTATTACTGCATCAATATGTAGTCATTACTGCATTAAGTACTGCATCAATATATAGTCATTACTGCATTAAGTACTGCA
>NW_025738366.1:0-1166 GCF_021292245.1 Micropterus dolomieu
GTACAAAGAGTGAACCCTCCTATGGAATTTGACCTCTGACCCAGTGTTAGGGGGAGTAGAGATTAGTGTGTATGAAGGGACTGTGCCCTTATATGGTTTTTAGCAGAGACCTAAACATGTCCTATATAAGCTGTGTTCGATGTACAGAGAGACAGAGTGGTCATCGGGCTGGGTCACTCTCCAAGCTGCTGCAGAGCTTGTAATTGATGCTGAATTCTTTGATGTAATAAACTTTTATAATCAAGAACAGTGTCAAGCGGATTTCTTCTCAACACATCACGCAGCATTATCGTTCGGACACCACAATGAAAGCCAGCTAGCTCTCTCTCTTATTCCTGGATTTGTTTATTTATTACATTCTTTGTTTGGTATAATACAAAATACTACTTTAAAACATTAGTAACCGCCTGAATACTGTTGTGGAAATTGTATCTTGCTGGTGAGGGATTGAGCAAATAATTGAGTTACAACAAACCGTTGTCTTAGAATTTATCAACAAAAGACAATAAACAGAGAAGCACTAAAACACAGCTGGTCCAGAGACTGAGCGTCTGGATGCATCATCATTTACACAGTCCAGGTTTCTGTGTTTTGGGGAACAAAATGACCCAAATTAAGAAAAATGTTGACAACATACAGACTGAGTGAACACAGCCTGGCCATAGAAAAGGGTCGTCACAGACAGAGCTGGCTACCACAAGAGGAGAGACTCTGCTCCCAGTGTGACAGAGGACAGGTAGAGACTCAGAGGACAGGTAGAGACAGAGCTGGCTACCACAAGAGGAGAGACTCTGCTCCCAGTGTGACAGGGGACAGGTAGAGACAGAGCTTCACTTTCTAACGTTATGCCCCAAATATAAAACACAAAAACAAATATCTCCCAACAAATATTTCCCAAATATACCCCTAATTCGAATTCATATCAGAAACACAGAAACTCCCCTATTTACTGGGAGAAATGCCCAAATGTGAAATAATTGCTACAAAATATGTCTCCTCATGCCAAGAAGTGAGGACAACCAGTAGAACCTCAGACTGATAAATAATTGTACAGATTTTCAAATTATTATTATTTTGATCATTTGATATTTTAGTACTTGTTTTGTTTTTACATTTGATACTGATTTCTTTTTTCTATTTTTTGTTATTTATTATTTTTTAATCAA
>NW_025738367.1:0-1227 GCF_021292245.1 Micropterus dolomieu
TTTGACGTAGCCTCTGCCTGGGCTAGGCGCCACTTCGGACGCAGACTACACCAGGACACTCTGGACAACACACAGGTACTCTTAGTACAGACGCTCACTAACAGACCTGGACCTCCACCAGCCGACCATGACCAGCACATACACACATCTGCAGTCACACAGACTTTGGAGCCCACCAGACCGGTTGTGAGTACCACACAGATTGACAATGGACAGCCACACATACACACACTTGCTCAGACGGCGATAGCTCCGCCCCCCGGGCCGGTTGGCACACAACCTGTAACCACACAAACTCTGCTGCCGCTACCAGCGGGCACCACACAGACCCTGCTGCACCCAGCGGGCGCCACACAGACTCTGCTGCACCCAGCGGGCGCCACACAGACCCTGCTGCACCCAGCGGGCGCCACACAGACTCTGCAGCACCCAGCTGGCGCCACACAGACTCTGCTGCACCCAGCGGGCGCCACACAGACTCTGCTGCACCCAGCTGGCGCCACACAGACTCTGCTGCACCCAGCGGGCGCCACACAGACTCTGCTGCACCCAGCGGGTGCCACACAGACTCTGCTGCACCCAGCTGGCGCCACACAGACCCTGCTGCCGCTACCAGCTGGCGCCACACAGACCCTGCTGCCGCTACCAGCGGGCGCCACACAGACCCTGCTGCCGCTACCAGCGGGCGCCACACAGACCCTGCTGCCGCTACCAGCGGGCGCCACACAGACCCTGCTGCACCCAGCGGGCACCACACAGACAGCGGGGGCACAGCCATCACCTGCCACGTCACAGAGGGACTCACCTCACCACACAGTTGTGACGGCCGAGCTACACATCCCACCCAGGGAGGATCTCCTACTGCCGGACCCTGCGACACCCCCCGAGCCGCGGCGCTCCACCAAGGCCACCATGACGGATCAGGTAACGGACTGGTCTCCAGAACCACAGCCAGAGACACAGAGGGACAACTTTCCCATGTTCTCTTCCTCTCCGTCCTCCGCTCTTGGACATCCTCCTCCTCTCTCTCCTGACTTCCTCTCCACTCCAGTCCCTCAGCAGACTGCGGCTCCTCTCTCTCCTTCGCTCTCCCCATCCTCTCAGGTGATACCTGACACACAGCCAAAGCCTCTGGAGCAAAGGACACTGCGCAGCAGACGGAAGGTGAGACGCCAGGAAGCAGCCTCCCAGCAGCCTCCAGCTCCTCTGCCAACGGGGGTGACGGCG
>NW_025738368.1:0-901 GCF_021292245.1 Micropterus dolomieu
GGTGAGACAGAGAGAGAGAGGGAGAGCGAGACACACGCAGGTGAGACAGAGAGAGAGAGGGAGAGCGAGACACACGCAGTTGAGACAAAGAGCGAGACACACGCAGTTGAGACAGAAAAAGAGAGGGAGAGCGAGACACAGAGGTGAGACAGAAAGAGAGAGGGAGAGCGAGACACATACAGGTGAGACAGAAAGAGAGAGGGAGAGCGAGACACACAAGTGAGACAGAAAGAGAGAGGGAGAGCGAGACACACAGGTGAGACAGAAAGAGAGAGGGAGTGCGAGACACATACAGGTGAGACAGAAAGAGAGAGGGAGAGCGAGACACATACAGGTGAGACAGAAAGAGAGAGAGAGAGCGAGACACATACAGGTGAGACAGAAAGAGAGAGAGAGAGAGAGAGCGAGACACACAGGTGAGACAGAAAGAGAGAGAGAGAGAGAGAGCGAGACACACGCAGGTGAGACAGAGAGAGAGGGAGAGCGAGACACACGCAGGTGAGACAGAGAGAGAGAGGGAGAGCGAGACACACGCAGTTGAGACAAAGAGCGAGACACACACAGTTGAGACAGAGAGAGAGAGGGAGAGCGAGACACACGCAGGTGAGACAGAGAGAGAGAGGGAGAGCGAGACACACGCAGGTGAGACAGAGAGAGAGAGGGAGAGCGAGACACACGCAGGTGAGACAGAGAGCGAGCGAGACACATACAGGTGAGACAGAAAGAGAGCGGGAGAGCGAGACACATACAGGTGAGACAGAAAGAGAGCGGGAGAGCGAGACACATACAGGTGAGACAGAGAGCGAGCGAGACACACACAGGTGAGACAGAAAGAGAGCGGGAGAGCGAGACACATACAGGTGAGACAGAAAGAGAGCGGGAGAGCGAGACACATACAGGT
>NW_025738369.1:0-1036 GCF_021292245.1 Micropterus dolomieu
AACTTGCGTATCTGTCCATCCTGCTGTGTGATGTCACAGAGTCTGAGGGGAGGTCATTATCGTCCTCAGCCCTCTGTGCACCAGTGGAACCAGCGCTGTGGTCTGCTCAGGCTGATTGGTCTCACTGGTTAACAGCTCTGACTGTAATTTGCTTCAGAGGGAATTAGTGGAAACTGTGGCTAATGTGAAGAGGCCTCAGGGACAAACATGTTGACAGGCTGAAATGACCTTTGACCTGAGGGACTTGGGACAGTAATGTAACTTTCCCAGCAGCCTCTGCAGGGTTTCTTTGAACTGCAACTGAGAATAAACTTAGTTTGTGCCAAAGAATAACAATAACAAAACATTTTATTTCTATGGTGCTTTCAAAGAGACTTTACAATAAAGCCAATACATTAAGTACATAAAAATAGAAAAACAAAATACATAAATACAAAGTACATAAAAGCAGGAGGAGAACATAAAACTAGCAAAGCCGGAGCCAGGAGTGTGCGGTGCCGGTGAATCCACCCCTCCCAGTCATATTAATACTCACATTCCTCGAGGCACAGGCCGAGGAGGTGGAGTTGCAGCTATCTTCGACTCTAGCCTACTAATCAGCTCTAAACCTAAACCAAACTATAACTCATTTGAAAGCCTTGTTCTTGGTCTTTCGCACCCTAGTTGGAAATCACTGCAACCAATTCTCTTTGTTATAGTGTACCGAGCACCTGGTCCGTACTTATCTGAAGTTTTTGTCAACTTTAGTCCTTAAAACGGACAAAGTTATTATTGTAGGGGATTTTAATATTCATGTGGACGTTGAGAATGACAGCTTCAGTACTGCGTTTATCTCTTTGTTAGATTCCATCGGCTTCTCTCAGAGTGTTCATGAACCGACTCACTGTTTTAACCACACCCTCGACCTTGTTTTGGTGTATGGTATTGAAATTGAACATTTAGTGGTGTTCCCACAGAATCCCTCTTTATCCGACCACTGTTTGATAACTTTTGAGTTTGTATTGCTGAACTACTCGCCATTGGGCAAAAATTTCTA
>NW_025738370.1:0-1778 GCF_021292245.1 Micropterus dolomieu
TACTACACAGACATGATACAACACAGACATGAGTACTACACAGACATGAGTACTACACAGACATGATACAACACAGACATGATACTACACAGACATGAGTACTACACAGACATGAGTACTACACAGACATGAGTACTACACAGACATGATACTACACAGACATGAGTACTACACAGACATGATACAACACAGACATGATACTACACAGACATGAGTACTACACAGACATGATACTACACAGACATGAGTACTACACAGACATGATACTACACAGACATGATACTACACAGACATGAGTACTACACAGACATGATACTACACAGACATTATACTACACAGACATTATACTACACAGACATGATACTACACAGACATGATACTACACAGACATGATACAACACAGACATGATACAACACAGACATGATACTACACAGACATGAGTACTACACAGACATGATACAACACAGACATGAGTACTACACAGACATGATACAACACAGACATGATACAACACAGACATGAGTACTACACAGACATGATACTACACAGACATGATACTACACAGACATGAGTACTACACAGACATGATACTACACAGACATGAGTACTACACAGACATGATACTACACAGACATGATACTACACAGACATGAGTACCACAGACATTATACTACACAGACATGAGTACTACACAGACATGAGTACTACACAGACATGATACTACACAGACATGATACTACACAGACATGATACTACACAGACATGAGTACTACACAGACATTATACTACACAGACATGAGTACTACACAGACATGATACTACACTCTGTACCACATGCTGTACTACATGCTGTACTACACTCTGTACCACATGCTGTACTACACTCTGTACTGCACTCTGTACTGCACTCTGTACTACACTCTGTACTGCACTCTGTACTGCACTCTGTACCACATGCTGTACTGCACTCTGTACTGCACTCTGTACTGCACTCTGTACTACACTCTGTACTGCACTCTGTACTACACTCTGTACTGCACTCTGTACTACACTCTGTACTGCACTCTGTACTACACTCTGTACTACATGCTGTACTACACTCTGTACTGCACTCTGTACTACACTCTGTACTGCACTCTGTAGTGCACTCTGTACTGCACTCTGTACTGCACTCTGTAGTGCACTCTGTAGTGCACTCTGTACTGCACTCTGTACTACACGCTGTACTGCACTCTGTACTGCACTCTGTACTACACTCTGTAGTGCACTCTGTACTACACTCTGTACTACACTCTGTACTGCACTCTGTACTGCACTCTGTACTACACTCTGTACTGCACTCTGTACTGCACTCTGTACTACATGCTGTACTGCACTCTGTACTGCACTCTGTACTACATGCTGTACTGCACTCTGTACTGCACTCTGTACTACACTCTGTACTGCACTCTGTACTGCACTCTGTACTACACGCTGTACTACACTCTGTACTACACGCTGTACTACACTCTGTACTACACTCTGTACTGCACTCTGTACTACACTCTGTACTGCACTCTGTACTGCACTCTGTACTACATGCTGTACTACACTCTGTACTACATGCTGTACTACACTCTGTACTACACTCTGTACTGCACTCTGTACTACACTCTGTACTGCACTCTGTACTGCACTCTGTACTGCACTCTGTACTACACTCTGTACTACACTCTGTACTGCACTCTGTACTGCACTCTGTACTACATGCTGTACTGCACTCTGTACTGCACTCTGT
>NW_025738371.1:0-1901 GCF_021292245.1 Micropterus dolomieu
CTGACTTAAACCCAATTGAGCATCTCTGGAGAGACCTGAAAATGGCTGTCCACCAACGTTTACCATCCAACCTGACAGAACTGGAGAGGATCTGCAAGGAGGAATGGCAGAGGATACCCAAATCCAGATGTGAAAAACTTCCCAAAACGACTCATGGCTGTATTAGATCAAAAGGGTGCTTCTACTAAATACTGAGCAAAGGGTCTGAACACTTATGACCATGTGATATTTCAGTTTTTCTTTTTTAATAAATTTGTAAAAATTTCTACATTTCTGTTTTTTCTGTCAAGATGGGGTGCTGAGTGTACATTACTGAGAAATAAAATGAACTTTTTTGATTTTTGGAAAATGGCTGCAATGAAACAAAGAGTGAAAAATTTAAAGGGGTCTGAATACTTTCCGTACCCACTGTACATGTGTAATACTACTTTGAGGCTTTGTGCTTTTTAATGATTGTAACATTGACCAGTAAATATTACCCTGCTTTACAGGCACAGTGTTTTCTTCTAAAAATCTGACTACATTTATGCAGGGAGAGCAGTAAGAAAATGTAAATCTTACAGTTGTTGTCAGTTGATGCAAGTAAAATTGTGCTGTGCTGAATAATCTTGTAGCATCACGTCCACTTGAATTTTACTTTAACTCTAGCTCATTGTTAATAATCTGTCAGTGGGTCGGAATCCCTTGTCCTCTTATTACTAGGGTGACTGAATACATTTACAAAATATCCCCCTGCAATAGCTCACACAGAATGCATGCGTAGTTTGAAAAAGAAACAATTTTATCCAGGGGGCTCTGGATGGACAAATTCAGTGAACAAAAACAAACATTCTTATTTTTTAAATCAAAAAGACCAATTTCCAACATTCACTTAAAGTTTTATTTTTTCTTTTACATGTTTTTGTCTTAAGATATAAACATTTTAGTTTTTTATTACAAACAGTTTTATCCAGGGGGCTCTGGATGGACAAATTCAGTCAACAAAAACAAACATTATTATTTTTAAAAGACCAATTTCCAACATTCACTTAAAGTTTTATTTTTTCTTTTACATGTTTTTGTCTTCAGATATAAACATTTTAGTTTTTATTTTGTCAAACTATGATACAGCATGAACTCTTTAACCCAAATAAATTTTACAAGCTTCTGATCTATCTACTACTCGTTCAGCCATTCCAGATTTCGGCCCTCTCCTCCAAAGGATGACTGTCTGACACCATAGTCCCACGTGAGCTCCTCTTTTACTGTCACGTTTCTAGTGGCAACAAAGATCATGATATCCCTGAGTCCTCCAGAAAAAGGCAACGCAAAGCGAACTGGCTTGACATTAAAGTTCTTGCCCGAGTGGTTTATCCTCCTGCCAAAAGTGTCAATGTCGGGGTGACAGAAGCAGGGGAATTTCTGCGCGTCCAGGCACATCTTTGTGCCATTGTGGCTTTTAAAATAGAAGAAGTACATGTCAGTGCCATCTGGTACCTGACTTTGCCTCTGCCTTCCCTCTGCCTCTGTGACCAGCTCCCCGTGGTAGTCGCATACTACATCTCCAACCTGGAACGGCATCGTTGCCACCACGCCTTTTCCCTTTGGTGGTCCCAGGTCTGTAATGGCCAGGCCCTTCCACTTCTGGTCCAGGACTGACTGCATGATGTTTGGGTCTGCGAGGACAGACCCCCCCTTACTTTTCCAGACTTCCAAAATTTCCTCCACCTTGGGGGCATTGCAAGTCCATCCTTCCCTTTGCATCTTGTACCTCACCCTTGCTTCTGAAGGCTTTCGATGTGGGTAGTCCATAAGGATGTAATCGATCCTGAGTTTCCTCTGCATGTCCCTCCACTTGTGGTAGAAGATGCGCCCCTCCTCATATCCCTTCATTTTTGACTCCTCCTGAGTGGGAGGAACAC
>NW_025738372.1:0-2346 GCF_021292245.1 Micropterus dolomieu
GAAAAGGTAACGTGTGTGTGTTATTATAATAATATATTAGAAAATTTAAATAAATAAATCAATGAAAAGGTAACGTGTGTGTGTTATTACAATAATATATAAAAATTTAAATAAATAAATCAATGAAAAGGTAAAGTGTGTGTGTTATTATAATAATATATTAAAAATTTTAATAAATCAATCAATGAAAAGGTAACGTGTGTGTGTTATTATAAAAATATATTAAAAATTTTAATCAAAATTTTTAAATTTTTTAAAAAAGAAATCAGTATCAAATGTGAAATTCGTGTTTAGAGGCTGCATATCTTTTGCTGATTCAAAGATCATCTGATTTTAAAGTTTGAAATTTGAAAGTCATTTTCTTTTGTTCTGAACAAATTAAGATGATTTTTAAGAGACTTAATGAAGCCTGAAATATTCGGCTGCCCAGAGGACCGAAAACTGGACCTGGCTGTTCGTCAACTTTGTCTCCAAATCCTGAAGAAGAAAAGCAGACAGGCAAGTTCACCTGCAGATCCTCGGCAGTGGTGTTCCTTATTCTGGATTTGCTGCATCTAAAAAAAATGTATGTGACAGCTGAATCTGATGATGTCAGTCCGTTTAGTTTTCATTAATGCTAAATTAGTTGCCTTTACATCCAAATGTGTCTGAGGGTGAACTGATAAATGGCAACCCATCTGTTGATGATCACTATTGAATGTTCATTCATTGTAGACATTGACACATACTTTCGTTGTGAGAGACCCGGGTTCAATCCCCCACTGTGACACATCCACCATTGTGTCCCTGAGCAAGACACTTAACCCCTCGTTGCTCCAGAAGTGTGCAACCTCTAACATCTATAGCAATTGTAAGTCGCCTTGGATAAAAGTGTCAGCTAAATGACTAATTATTATTATTATTATCTGTCCACAAATACTGTACAGTATGTAGCGTAAGGAACAACCCTTGTGCTATAGCTGACTTGGGCGGTGAAATGTTTATTTTTTTAATTTATGTGGTAGTTGTCCACAGCTCAAATCAGAAATGAAGGAGAAATGTGTTTTTACAACACCTCAAGAAGTTGACCCCTTGAGCCACAGCCCCTCCTCATTTGCATAATGAGGCAGAAATGCATAGAGAAATGTAAAAAGGGGAGACGGGAATAAATACCATTGAGGAAATAAATAGGGGAGAAATGCAAAGGAAGAATAATATTCTTCTAATGAAGAACAAAAATATTAAATCATACACATAAACAAATACATTTAAAAAAGTAATTATTTTAGTTAAAGTAATTAATAAATAAAGTTGAAGATTATAACAGACAACAAATAAATAAGATAATTAATACAAAGCTGAATAAATAAAGAAGCAAATTAAAAGAGATATATTTATTTATATCTCACTGTATAATTTAATTACTGCCTACATTTATTTATTTACTGCATTTTCTTGTGCATTTAATCAGATGGTTATTTATTTATTGAGCATTTATTTATTTCTGTATTTATTTCTGAATCTGACAGCTAAAGAATGCTGGGAGGCTTGTAGATGTCAGAACTACAAGTCAGCCACAAGATGGAGACAAATACCGTGTGTTGAAATGGAAGCTCTATAACAAATTTTGGTAGCACTTTATAATAACTACACACTATAAAGCATTATTTAAGTATTAGTAAATACGGAATTCATCATTTATAAAACATTGTTCATACATTTATACACATTAGTAAGTCATTCATAAACACAGTTATAGATAGAAGTAGATATAAATAGAAAAACTAAATAGATACATTATATACATTATATCAAATAAAATAAAATAAAACAAAAGCTATGTAATTCTACTGAAAACTCAAACTTACAGCACCAGCAGTTCACATACAGTACCCACAACTAGCAACTAACTAACTAACTAACTAATATGAACTGAGCAACTGTGCAAAACCATCTCAAGCTGAGTGACTGTGGTGTGATTAGTAGCAGCAAAGTCAGCAGATTATTGTATTCATAAGAGTAATATGATACCGTTCCAGAGCATGGAGCGATCTTTGTTAAACATGGAGAAAAGAAAAAGGACTGCTGTTGTTGGTGCTGCCAGGGGGGGCAGGAAAGTCGGCCCCTGATGCCTCCTCTCTCAAAGGGCTGTGATTGGTCGAATTTATTAGCAAGAGTTTGTGCCTCTACAGCATGATCACCTGATCTGACTCAGTAACTCTGCTTTGATTCCAGCATAAATGTGAAGCTGAGTCCCAGAGAAGGTGAAGTGTACCTGGACAGCAGACCTCTCTCCAAGGGGATAGATGGTGTACACTCCACTGGGGAGGCCCTTGTTTTGTTTGTAGATGTCACTGCAGTCCACCG
>NW_025738373.1:0-1714 GCF_021292245.1 Micropterus dolomieu
CCCCCCTTCACCCCAACCGGTCGAGGCAGATGGCCGCCCACCCTGAGCCATGGTTCTGCTCGAGGTTTCTGCCTCTTAAAAGGAAGTTTTTCCTTGCCTCTGTCGCCTAGTGCTTGCTGTTGGGCTTCTGTAAATAGCATCATAGAGTTCGGTCTAGACCTGCTCTTTTATGAAAAGCGCTGTGAGATAACTGTTGTTGTGATTTGGCGCTATATAAATAAAATTGAATTGAAAATTGAATTGAACATGTTTACATCTATAACTGTCATGGTTTTGGGTTTTGGTTGTTTATTGATTCCACTTTGTAGTGTTTCACTCCCTGCCTCTGTGTTCTGGTTCCTGGTCTTATTGTTTTTTCAGTCATTTATTTGCTTCTGTATTTTATTTCACTCTTGTGCGTCTTTGTGATTTTCAATTCCTGGTTTATTTTGCAGTTGTCTTTGTTTCCTGTTCAGTCTTATTAGTCTTACGTGTCTCACCTGTGTTTAATTATCCTGCCCCCTCTGTTGCTTTCAAAAGGTTTGCTTGTTCCCTTTCTTCTTGTTGGATCATTGCAGCTCGTTGTGCTCTGTCTCCTCTGTTTAGTATGTTCCTGCCCGTGACTGTGTCTGTTTTTGGATCTTGGTTTGCGTTTTGCCCTCTCTGGATTTTTGTTTAGACTCAGCCACTCCCACTTAGTGTGCTCACATTAGTTGTATAAATCTAAAGACTGAACCTGCTTATTGGAATGGACCCAGCAGATACCTATTCTGATGACTTTGTGGACATGTTGTCTGACTTTTTTGTACTGTTGAGCAAATGAAAGGGGGTCAGTAGTCAAAGGTACAAGGAAGTCATCAGTTCTAGGGCTCAGGGAGTGTTGCTAGCCTAGCCATGGCTGAAAAACTTTGTACCAGGCTGGCATGATGGCTTCATCCACACACCTGCTACTTAATCTGCCCGAGTCCATTTGGTGGTCCAACTGACACCTGTCCCTGGTTCTTCGTCAGTGGTCCGACCGACCCTTGCTCCCAGGTTCCAGTTGATGGTTCGACTGACCGAGGTCAGTAATAAGGCAGCTGCGCTGACTACCGGGGCAGCCGGGCTTGGAACCGCCAACGGGGCAGCCGGGCTTGGAACCGCCAACGGGGCAGCCGGGCTTGGAACCGCCAACGGGGCAGCCGGGCTTGGAACCGCCAACAGGACAGTCGGGCTTGGAACCGCCAACAGGACAGTCGGGCTTGGAACCGCCAACAGGACAGCCGGGCTTGGTACTGTCAACTGGGCAGCGGGCTGAGTAGGGCAACAGGGAAGCTGGTAACTGTTGCCCTACTCAGCCTGGCTGCCCATTTGCCAGTACCAAGCCCGGTTGTCCTACTGACGGTTCCAAGCCTAGCTTGGCCAGTTCCTAGCCAGCTGCATTATTCCTGACCTCGTCGCCGGCCTCCTTCTGGGCCTCTAGAGGAACCTCGTCTTTGTCATCAGCATTGTTTTGTCAGTTGTTCATTTGTTTCTGTGCCGTTTTATTTTGTTAAGGTCTCATTGGTTTCATCTCATGAAGCTCTAAACATCAACTCACTACAGTTGAGTACAGCTCCGACTGCTTTTACAGCCTCTTTATGATGCACAGCTGAACTAACAGAGGAGCACAGGCTGCTTTACAGTCTGAATAAACTTATCTCCTCTTCAGGATGAGTTTGTGTGCACTGAACAGATGTGTTATTTAGGCAAACAT
>NW_025738373.1:1734-3369 GCF_021292245.1 Micropterus dolomieu
CGGGGCAGCCGGGCTTGGAACCGCCAACGGGGCAGCCGGGCTTGGAACCGCCAACGGGGCAGCCGGGCTTGGAACCGCCAACGGGGCAGCCGGGCTTGGAACCGCCAACGGGGCAGCCGGGCTTGGAACCGCCAACGGGGCTTGGAACCGCCAACGGGGCTTGGAACCGCCAACGGGGCTTGGAACCGCCAACGGGGCTTGGAACCGCCAACGGGGCTTGGAACCGCCAACGGGGCATGGAACCGCCAACGGGGCAGCCGGGCATGGAACCGCCAACGGGGCAGCCGGGCTTGGAACCGCCAACGGGGCAGCCGGGCTTGGAACCGCCAACGGGGCAGCCGGGCTGCCAGTACCAAGCCCGGTTGTCCTACTGACGGTTCTAAGCCTAGCTTTGGCCAGTTCCTAGCCAGCTGCATTATTCCTGACCTCGTCGCCGGCCTCCTTCTGGGCCTCTAGAGGAACCTCGTCTTTGTCATCAGCATTGTTTTGTCAGTTGTTCATTTGTTTCTGTGCCGTTTTATTTTGTTAAGGTCTCATTGGTTTCATCTCATGAAGCTCTAAACATCAACTCACTACAGTTGAGTACAGCTCCGACTGCTTTTACATCCTCTTTATGATGCACAGCTGAACTAGCACAGGCTGCTTTACAGTCTGAATAAACTTATCTCCTCTTCAGGATGAGTTTGTGTGCACTGAACAGATGTGTTATTTAGGCAAACATGAGAATCACATCGGACATCCTGGTTGTTAAAAATATCTACACACACAGCGTCGTCTGTTTCAGCCTCCATCTGACCGACCACGATGCCACAGGGAATGGAGAGAACATGATCCCTGCAGGAACGTAATGAAACTGACTCTATTGTCTGTCTCTGGATCTGCTTTTGGATTCTCCTTAACTTTATCAACAGCAGCTGCACTTTACAGAATGTTAGCTAGCAGCAGTTCTCCATTTGCGACTTTTAATTTACTACAGTCCCTCCCTCGCCCCTGACCCTGACCCTGACCCTAACTACCACAACTACATGATGTAAAGCTAATGCTAACCTAATGCTAACCGTAACCCTCATTTATTTATTAAAATGCACCCTGGGAGTCGTAGTTGACTCTCCTTCAGTTTTTATTTCCACAGCTGACTTTTTATCAAAGAACCAGATATTTTCTGACACAGTTGTACATCTTTTGTTGTGAGTGTTTCATGCTGATCCAAACCTTCAAGAGCTCTGGGAGTCATAAACATTGTAAAATTAATGGGACTCTCACTGCAGGAGTCTGAAATAACTCGCCCCACTCTGTAGGTGCAGAGTTGGTGATCCAGTATAAGGGCAAAACATGGTACGAGTAGGAGAACGCCACCTGGCCCAGCTGGCCCAGACATGCGACCCATGTGATCATACTCAATGTGTGCAGAACTCGGTCCTCAACGGGACGATATTGTGTTTCCCCAGTTTGTCCAACTCCACTCCTGTCCTGCAACACCAGGTGAGTCCCCACAACATGCTGGCATGTCAGGTTTGGGTGCCAACAATGTTATGTAATGCAAATGTACACACACTTAAGGACATAGGTTTCCATCTGTTCAGCCAATTGCTTTATTGGTGTGGAACAGCAGATGTTCTTTATTAACCTTTTGAT
>NW_025738374.1:0-1027 GCF_021292245.1 Micropterus dolomieu
AATTTCAGTGCAAACATTTGGCTTTATGTATTAATATAATATTAAGTATGTAGTGAGGAAAAGTGAGTTATTCATGACATATGAGTTGCCTATTTAGTGTTTTTCTCTGCCCTTAAACCTCAAGCATACAAAAGTCATAGAAGTCATAGTTTGTCAGAATGGTCCGTGTATTGATGTGCACAATGAAACACACCTAAATTAAAGGAGATATTGAAAGCATCTAATTGTCGTGGGTTGGGACGCTGAGTGCAGACTGGGGCGAGGACCCAAATGCAGACAATGGCAAGGCGAGGAGGTTGCAGTCCAAAAATGTTTATTAACTCAAAAAACTAACTTAAACAGGCTTACAAGGAGCTCGAGGCAAAGTCCAACAAAGGTAGAACACAAGGCAATCCAAAACACAGGGAATAATCCAGAACTAGGAAGACAAGGAACAGGCAGGAACACTCAACTTTAGACGCAAGGATGTGACAAAGACTGGAGAGACAAGCAGGCATAAATAAACACAGGGACTAACGAGCGGGGCGGGAGCAACACAGGTGAGCGGGATCAGGGCTAACGAGGCAGAGAGACAGCAGGGGGGAAACAGAGAGAACACTATACAAGCAGACATGGGGCAGAGTGAATAACCAAGAAGACAGAAACACACAAGTTACAAAGAACCAGAACCTAAATGAGAACACAGAACTAGAACACAGAGTACAGAGGAGACCAAATCACAAAAATACAAACAAGGCCCAGGAATGATTACCAAAACATGAACTAAGGACATGGAACTAAACTCAGACTCCCAAACAAGACACACAGACGGAATCATAACACTAATTGGATCCATCCCCCCTCTCTCTTTTTCTTAGATCACAAGATGAAGACACACAATCAAGCCCATGCAGACCAGAGAGTAACCCTGAGGTGGACAGTCTTTGTGTTTATGACAATGATTTTGTGGAAGAAATGCGCAGACAGACCAGAGCTCAACCGAACCAGAACAACGAAGCAGCCCGCCAAAGAGACGGCGAAATACAGC
>NW_025738374.1:1047-1714 GCF_021292245.1 Micropterus dolomieu
CCGAGGCTCTGGAACAGCCTGCCCGAGGAAATCAGGTCGGCTGAGTCAGTGAACTCTTTTAAGTCCCTTCTTAAAACATACTTTTATAGGAGAGCTTTTCCCGATCTTATTTGACTTTATTTTATCCCTTTTATTTTATTGTATTTTACTAATTTTATATTAAATTTTCATGCTCTTATCTTTTTTTTTGTATTATTCTTTACACTTGTTAAAGCACTTTGTAACTTGTTTTTGAAAAGTGCTCTACAAATAAGGATTATTATTATTATTATTATGACAATGATTTTGTGGAAGAAATGCGCAGACAGACCAGAGCTCAACCGAACCAGAACAACGAAGCAGCCCGCCAAAGAGACGGCGAAATACAGCCACTGGCAAAGGTGCAGCAATTGTGACAAATGCAAAGAATTATGTGGTTCACAACAGACCATCACTTATTACATGCATAAAACACCTGTAAAAATACTACACATGGATCAGAATGGAAGCCAGCAAAAACCAAATTCATAAAATCCAATCAGAAATGATCAGAAATCAGTAGTTTATGGCTTTTTGTAACTGGTGCCGTGGATGTTTCTGCCTCAACACACTGAGCGTAACTTTCAAGTCATTCGATTTTCTTTCTCCTGCTGCTTGTGTTGCTCAAGCATTGAGAAATATTAAAACT
>NW_025738374.1:1734-3177 GCF_021292245.1 Micropterus dolomieu
AAAAGTCATAGAAGTCATAGTTTGTCAGAATGGTCCGTGTATTGATGTGCACAATGAAACACACCTAAATTAAAGGAGATATTGAAAGCATCTAATTGGATCCATCCCCCCTCTCTCTTTTTCTTAGATCACAAGATGAAGACACACAATCAAGCCCATGCAGACCAGAGAGTAACCCTGAGGTGGACAGTCTTTGTGTTTATGACAATGATTTTGTGGAAGAAATGCGCAGACAGACCAGAGCTCAACCGAACCAGAACAACGAAGCAGCCCGCCAAAGAGACGGCGAAATACAGCCACTGGCAAAGGTGCAGCAATTGTGACAAATGCAAAGAATTATGTGGTTCACAACAGACCATCACTTATTACATGCATAAAACACCTGTAAAAATACTACACATGGATCAGAATGGAAGCCAGCAAAAACCAAATTCATAAAATCCAATCAGAAATTATCAGAAATCAGTAGTTTATGGCTTTTTGTAACTGGTGCCGTTGATGTTTCTGCCTCAACACACTGAGCGTAACTTTCAAGTCATTCGATTTTCTTTCTCCTGCTGCTTGTGTTGCTCAAGCATTGAGAAATATTAAAACTATACTTTTAACTTCCCACGGGGAGTTCATCAGAGAATATCTGCTGCTGGTCTCACATAGTAAGGTCCCCACTTTAGTGCATTGATAAAAAAAATTATTTGGTTAAAATAGTTGATGTACACACTTTGTTTTTATACATTTCCTTCAGATTTGAGTATGGCTAGTTGTATAGATATTTAGACTTGAAGTGTCATTTATACTGACAAGTTTTGTAAAAGAACTTGAATTACACACAGCAGACAGTATGTCCATGTTTATTTCCTGTTGCAGTATTAACTGATTCTAATGTAAATATCGTTAATATATATATATATATATATATATATATATATATAGCAGCTAACCATAAAACCATCCTGTTGCTGAAACCACAAATGTGAAATCTCAATTTTGTTTCTAGTAATGATGCCACACTGGACTGGAAATGTCTATTTTAAAAATTATTTAGAATCTGAAATGATGACTTATTTCCTGAGCTTGGGGTGTAGGTGTAATGTAAGGTGACTGCAGGGTCATGACTTTATTACATTCTGACCTAATGATCATGATCAGAGTTTATTGCAACACAGCTCTGATGGGAGGAGGTCTGTTATTAACACACTCAATACAAAAGTTAACATGAGCTTCAGTTTTGCATTTTAGTTAATATTAACCCACTGATGTATGCTCATTTCTCAATGTAGAATGAGTGTGACACACTGCATGTCACATAGGGCTTGATTGTGGCTCACTGTTTCCGGTTGATCCTGACTAATCTTTGAACTCGCAAGTTATGTATTGGTTGTTTTGATGAAAGGCATCGTAAGGCAAACAACAGCAACAAGGAGCTTTTTTTTTTTCTTTAAAGCC
>NW_025738375.1:0-755 GCF_021292245.1 Micropterus dolomieu
AGTCCAAAGCAACTGT
The DNA here is from genome assembly GCF_021292245.1 of Micropterus dolomieu. Lineage (NCBI taxonomy): Eukaryota > Metazoa > Chordata > Actinopteri > Centrarchiformes > Centrarchidae > Micropterus > Micropterus dolomieu. Next base: position 17 of record NW_025738375.1, read on the forward strand.
GGCGGCGGAAAGACTGGGAGTCGTCGCAAAGTAAATACGGAGACATAAACAGTACAAGTGTAGAAGTGTTATTTACACAGTATAAAATATTTTAATAAAACACCGAAGCTAGAACTCTGTCAGTAGCATCGTGTTTCTGCTTTACATGACTGATTAGAGCCAATCAGGAAGCCAAACTTGAGTGTCTGTATAATCATTTTTACAGTCCTCTGTTTTTGCCTGTCCACACTAAAACGCTACCCTGGAGCTTTAAACGAAAACTGGGTCAGCAGCGTTTTCAGACTTTAGTTTTAGTCTGGATGGGAGGTGGAAACATAGCAGAAGTTCTGCATTTAAAAGATGCAAATGGGGCCTCAGGAACACAGGAGGAACCGGTTGCTTTTGTTCCCAGAAATCTAGTCGGTCAACACCATCTTAGTTCCATGTAGATTATCATCACTGCACAAACAAACAAATTTGTTTGTGACTAAATGTATTGTTCTTTGTCTCTCCTACAGGAACCAATGCACACATGTCAGATGGTGAGATATGTCCTCATTCATTCTTTTGTTCACTGGACTTCTGTTTTCTTCTGAGTTTAATATGTTTTTTAAACCCTCAACATTAATCCGGTCCAGTTTGAAAAGCAGCTTTTAGTTGCACTTTAGAAGCTCCATAAGAGTCAAATACTGTCTCTCCACAGAAGTTGGTTAAATTGTGATAAAATGCGGTTCAGACGTTCATGTTCCCCTCAGGATGA
>NW_025738377.1:0-1216 GCF_021292245.1 Micropterus dolomieu
TGTTGGAACGTCAATTCCTCTCAAGTTTCCGCGATATTTCAGTATTATACCATGGAGCTAACAGTCTTTTTTTTTAGTATTTTCAATCATGATAATGATAAATCAAAAGGTGTGCTGGTTTCACCTTCTCAAAACCTGCTTGTATCTAATGGACAACAAGAAACAGGCCTGCCACACACAGAAAAAGCAGCTCAGCAGCACTTAAGATTAACATACAGCTTGTCAAACCACAATCCAGCCACACAGAAACTAAAAACACACTTACCTGGCATGCCTAGTCATCTCTTCACAGTTGGTTTCACATCATTTTAGTGCTACACCAGTCTGAACACACACACACACACACACACACAAAATAAATAGCCAAACTGGCAAGCGTTGTTGGAGATAGACAGCGTTTTGGATGTTAAACAGGCACTGACAACACTCGTGCTTGACTGAGTTCTCATTGCAGCAAATCTACAGTTCAAGTTCAAGTTCAAGTTCATTTTATTTATATAGCACATTTTATAGCAGCCAATGACTGACCAAAGTGCTTTACAGAACAACAAAATTAAAAGACACTAACACCATGCATAGCAGCACATCATAGAACAGTACAGCAAAGATAAGAACAGCTTAGAACGGGAGGAGCACAAGCAATCATAAAGTTATCAAAAATAAACAACAGAAAGGACATATAAACATACACACACACACATATACATATAGATATATGTATATGCAAAGATACACATACATAAACAACCTTAATTATAGGCCAAAGAAAACAAGTGCGTTTTTAAAAGTGACTTAAAAGAGATCACAGAAGGGGCTATCCTAACGTCTAAGGGCAAATTGTTCCACAGCCGAGGCCCAACCACAGAAAAAGCTCGATCCCCTCTGCGTTTAAGTCTGCAGTGAGGGACTTGTAACAGATTTTGTTCGCCTGATCTGAGACTTCTCGATGGAGTATACGGTTGTAGCAGTTCAGATAGGTAGCTAGGTGCTTGGTTGCATAAAGCTTTGTACACAAATAACAGGATTTTAAACTCAGTTCTGAAATTAACGGGCAACCAATGAAGAGACCGCAGAATTGGGGTGATATGATCACTTTTACGACTATTTGTGAGGAATCTTGCGGCGGCATTTTGCACCAATTGCAGACGAGCAGTTTGGGATTTCGAGATACCACAGTAAAGTGAATTGCAGTAATCTACACGTGTGGTGATAAAAG
>NW_025738378.1:0-1604 GCF_021292245.1 Micropterus dolomieu
CCTCTGGATCATCCAAATGGTCATTGGCAAACTGAAGACGGGCCTTGACATGTGCTGGTTTAAGCAGGGGAACCTTCCGTGCCATGCGTGATTTCAAACCATGACGTCTTAGTGTATTACCAACAGTAACCTTGGAAACGGTGGTCCCAGCTCTTTTCAGGTCATTGACCAGCTCCTCCCGTGTAGTTCTGGGCTGATTTCTCACCTTTCTTAGGATCATTGAGACCCTACGAGGTGAGATCTTGCATGGAGCCCCGGTCCGAGGGAGATTGACAGTCATGTTTAGCTTCTTCCATTTTCTAATGGTTGCTCCAACACTGGACCTTTTTTCACCAAGCTGCTTGGCAATTTCCCCGTAGCCCTTTCCAGCCTTGTGGAGGTGTACAATTTTGTCTCTAGGGTCTTTGGACAGCTCTTTGGTCTTGGCCATGTTAGTAGTTGGATTCTTACTGATTGGATGGGGTGGACAGGTGTCTTTATGCAGCTAACGACCTCAAACAGGTGCATCTAATTTAGGATAATAAATGGAGTGGAGGTGGACATTTTGAAGGCAGATTAACAGGTCTTTGAGAGTCAGAATTCTAGCTGATAGACAGGTGTTCAAATACTTATTTGCAGCTGTATCATACAAATAAATAGTTAAAAAATCATACATTGTGATTTCTGGATTTTTGTTTTTAGATTATGTCTCTCACAGTGGACATGCACCTACGATGACAATTTCAGACCCCTCCATGATTTCTAAGTGGGAGAACTTGCAAAATAGCAGGGGGTTCAAATACTTATTTTCCTCACTGTATATATTATAAAATGTATAGCACAACACATCAGTAATTACCAACCAGAAAACATTCCTGTGGTACACCTGACCAAACTTTGTACATTACAGGGGGAGCTTGGTGGTAATTGATTATTAATCACACCATATTTAATTACTGCATTGTGACAGTTTCCTAGAAAACAAGACGGTGTTATTGTCTCGCTCATAGCTATGTAATCACACCAAGGCTTCCATGTTTAAGCACATCAGTAAGGCACTCAAAGATGGGTGTAATTCCCATATAGTCTTACATAAACAACTTGAACATGTAGAACTGAATCAGCTTAGTGATATAGTCCCTTTTCCATCTACAGACAGTGCCTGGAGAACAGATAATGACATTACTACAGCTACTTCTAATAAAGTGCATCATTTCATGTTCTTCACCAACATAGTTTACAGGATACTCTACTGTACATGGAAAAGTACATATTAACGTATTTGCAATATCCTTTGTTAATTATATGTGTTACCTTTTTACAATATTCCAAGACATTCAAGCATTCACTTCAGTTGACTTTGGTTTTTCTTGGGCTAGCTCCAGCTCCCTTTTCTTCCATCTCTCCATGTCTCGCTCTGAGACTAACACTAGACAATAAAAATAACAGAAAATAAACAAGTGTCAATGCTACATACTCTGTGCAAAGGGCGCTTGTAAATGGAATCTAAAGTTTCCTGTTCACAACTATTGTTACCTGCATGTGCATGACTTACCTGGTGCTTCTCTGATGACAGATGAGATGTCTTCTTGAGCGAGGATTGATATTTTCTCTTCCTTGTCTAA
>NW_025738379.1:0-1135 GCF_021292245.1 Micropterus dolomieu
AGTGAGAGCGAGCGTTTACAGAGCGAGCTTTTACAGAGCGAGAGAGCGAGCGTTTACAGAGTGAGAGCGAGCGTTTACAGAGCGAGCGTTTACAGAGCTAGCGTTTACAAAGTGAGAGCTAGCGTTTACAGAGCGAGCTTTTACAGAGCGAGAGCGAGCGTTTACAGAGCAAGCTTTTACAGAGCGAGCGTTTTCAGAGAGAGCGAGTGTTTACAGTGCAATCGTTTACACAGCGAGCGTTTACACAGCGAGAGCGAGCATTTACAGAGCGAGCGTTTACAGAGCAAGACCAAGTGTTTACACAGCGAGAGCAAGCGTTTACAGAGCGAGCGCTTACAGAGCGAGCGTTTACAGAGTGAGAGCGAGCGTTTACAGAGCGAGAGAGCGAGCGTCTACAGAGCGAGCGTTTACAGAGCGAGAGCGAGCGTTTACAGAGCGAGAGCGAGCGTTTACAGAGCGAGAGCGAGCGTTTACAGAGCGAGAGCGAGCGTTTACAGAGCGAGCATTTACAGAGCGAGAGCGAGCGTTTACAGAGCGAGCATTTACAGAGCGAGAGCGAGCTTTTACAGAGCGAGCTTTTACAGAGCAAGAGCAAGTGTTTGCACAGCAAGAGTGAGCGTTTACAGAGTGAGCTTTTACAGAGCGAGCGCGAGCATTTACAGAGTGAGCTTTCATAGAGCAAGCGTTTACAGAGCAAGCGTTTACAGAGCGAGAGCGAGCGTTTACAGAGCGAGCACTTACAGAGCGAGCTTTTACAGAGCGAGCGTTTACAGAGCGAGCTTTTACAGAGTTAGAGCAAGCGTTTAAAGAGCGAGAGCGAGCGTTTACAGAGCGAGCGCGAGCTTTTACAGAGCAAGAGCTTGCACAGCAAGAGTGAGCATTTACAGAGCGAGCGCGAGCTTTTACAGAGCAAGAGCTTGCACAGCAAGAGTGAGCGTTTACAGAGTGAGAGCGAGCGTTTACAGAGTGAGAGCGTTTATAAAGTGAGAGCGAGCGCTTACAGAGCGAGCGTTTACAGAGTGAGAGCGAGCGCTTACAGAGCGAGCGTTTACAGAGTGAGCGTTTACAGAGTGAGAGCGAGCATTTACAGAGCGAGAGCGAGCGTCTAAAGAGTGAGCGCTTACAGAGCAAGCTT
>NW_025738380.1:0-1127 GCF_021292245.1 Micropterus dolomieu
TTTTATCATTGTCTTTGTTACTCTGTTATGTGATGTTTTTACTTTTTACTTTGGGGATTAAGTTGTGAAATATTAAGCTTATCAAATTGTATGCTTGTCAAATGTATCACTTGCTTGTTTTGTTAAAATTCAATAAATATAATGTTAAAAAAAAAAGAATGCTAAAACCCTCTAACCAATAGGGCTCATCCCAGAGATGGGGACTCGAGTTAGAGACTCGGACTTGAGTGCGACTTAAGTCGCACACACAGTGACTTCAGACTCGACTAGGACTCGAGGCGCGGGACTCTTGAACAATGTTTATTTTTTAAGACACGTCTCATGAGCTTGCCGTTATTCCCTCCCTCCGTTACCTATAACCTGCCTACGTAACATCTGCTGCACGGCCGCACGTGAGAGAGGACAACAAACAGCGGCAGCTGCTATGCCATTCATTATAAACTTTGACTTCATACAACAAGACCCAAACAAAGAAGCGTTGAATGCAAATATGTGGTGAGTAAACATGTTTAGCTCAGCATTGGCCATCTAACGTTAGCTTGCTTCTTGCTTCAGCTACGACCTACAAGAGGTTTGCTCCAACTGTCGTTCGTTAAGAAAAGATGAATGAGCGTTTGTTTACTTGCCAAACTTGCGGTGGTCGGTTAACCTAATCATTTACAGTGGGTACGGAAAGTATTCAGACCCCTTTAAATTTTCCACTCTTTGTTTCATTGCAGCCATTTTCCAAAAATCAAAAAAGTTCATTTTATTTCTCAGTAATGTACACTCAGCACCCCATCTTGACAGAAAAAAACAGAAATGTAGAAATTTTTGCAAATGTATTAAAAAAGATAAACTGAAATATCACATGGTCATAAGTATTCAGACCCTTTGCTCAGTATTTAGTAGAAGCACCCTTTTGATCTAATACAGCCATGAGACGTTTTGGGAAAGATGCAACAAGTTTTTCACATCTGGATTTGGGTATCCTCTGCCATTCCTCCTTGCAGATCCTCTCCAGTTCTGTCAGGTTGGATGGTAAACGTTGGTGGACAGCCATTTTCAGGTCTCTCCAGAGATGCTCAATTGGGTTTAAGTCAGGGCTCTGGCTGGGCCATTCAAGAACAGCCACGGAGTTGTTGTGA
>NW_025738381.1:0-1507 GCF_021292245.1 Micropterus dolomieu
GTGTTGAACTCTGGTGTGATCGTGTGCTCTTCAGTCCAATCTTTCTGATTAAGTGCATCTCCTATGTGATCCTTATGCTCCTGCATGGGCGTGTCCTTCACAACAGGAGAGATTGCGCCTGGATGATCCTCCTTGTTCTTGCCGCTCACCTGCCCCAACATATGTTGATGTCCCCCTTCACTTAATGCCAGCTGGCGGTCATTAACTTCACCCTCATCTTTTTGTGTGGTCTGGTTTTGTGTGTCTGGCTGCCCTTCCAAACTATCTCGAGGGTCTTCTTGAAAATCAGGGATGAACTGTCGAGTTCTGTTTGCATATGATTCTGGACAGGTCCTGAAAGTATGGCATGAAGAACTGCAGAGGTTACACCTCATAGGTTGTGTACAATCTTTAGTAGCATGGTCACTACCTTTACAGTTCTTGCAGTGTGTTGTATCACAGTTTGCAGCCAGATGAGCCATGGAACCACACTTCCTACAAGTCTTGGGCTGGCCTGAATAGAACACATGGCCTCTAAAAGATCCTAATTGAATAGTTGAGGGCAGGTGTAAGAGTTGCCCTGATTGCTGATCTCTTCTCAGGCGGACATAGAAACGCCTGGCACCGGTTCTTATGCCATCTTCGTCTCTCAACTCCATGCCTCTATTTACAGTGCACTGGAAAGAAAGCCACGTTTGTATATCCTCCGTTGTAACTTTTTCAGAGTACATGATAACAGTCACAACTTTAGGCTCCTGCTCCGAAAGTGGGGTAAGAGAGATGTTCTCAAGTCTTGGGTTGGAGTCTTTCATTTGGTTAAAGGCACTGACACACCTCTCGAACAACGCATTAGTGGTAAAGATTACCTCAAAAGTCTTTTTTCCAGGAAAGGCGAAGATGAAATCCAACTGCGTAGGGGAAAATCCAAGTTCTTTCTGAATCACATACCTGGTGAACTGAAGTCTGTCCATTTCCAAAGTACCTTGAAGTTCAAACCGCACTGCATTCCTCCTGGAACCAGTCATGGCTATGACCATTGGTAATAACTAGCGAAAGCGGATTCCTAAAGGCTTAATTGCCAGACTTGTTTGTGTCTTTCCCAACAAGACTGCCCTGGGTGAACCACCTTCTTGATCATGGTATCTCCCCTGCCAGGTAAGTATGAGTTGAAAGTGTCAGAGACAGGGTGGTCGGTCCCAGACACAGCACTCTGGCTGAGGGTGCCTACAACGCATAATCCCAGAGGTCAGAGTCTTTCTGTCTCTGAAAAAGCAAACACGTCCACGGAAAAGCCTAAAACCCAAGCATGCTAGCAATGGAAGCATGCCTGGGGGACATTTCTTCCACAAAGAAAGAACAATCTCAGAGAGGCCAACACGCAATTCATTTGTCCTTTCTTTTCCTTTGACATAATAACAGGGGAGAGCGCGAACGCAGTCCCCCACTACCACAAATTATGCAGTCGAGATGCCCACATTTGGGGAATTCGCAGTGTCTTTCTGTCTCTGAAAAAGCAAACACATCCGCG
>NW_025738382.1:0-2217 GCF_021292245.1 Micropterus dolomieu
GAGAGAAGCTTCTCTCTTAAAGTATTCAGTAATAGGTTGGCCAACAGTCTGACAGAAAAGATTCAAACTCACTATGCAAGTTGTCCACTCCCTGCCCAGTGCACATCAGGGACTGCTGGATCACTTCAACTTCTTTTCTTTTCTTTTTTATTTGATTGAGTCTTGAGAAAATGGCGGCCCTCCGTTGTTTCATCAAAACCTCTGTCCTTTTGTCCTTCTGTGAACACAGAACATAAAGTGAGACACTGAGGTAAATGCTCCTTATTTCTATAGCGCCTTGCTAGTCTTTTCAGCCACTTTTACACTACATCGCATTCACACATTGAGCCTAAGTGCTCAAACAGAAACTAACATTCACACACTGGTGGAACAGCCACCAAGGGGAATTCGAGGTTCAGTATCTTGCCCAAGGACACTTCGACATGCAGACTGGAGGAGCCTTCCGATTAAAGGGAAACCCGCTCTACCTCCTGAGCCACAGCATCTGAGTAATTTACATTACAGACCACTCAAATCAGCGTATACCAGATCCCTGAAATGGCAGCAAAGCAATATGCTTTTACAAAAGAGCTAAAGCCTACCGCCATTATGTTCACCGCTTTACCTTTACCAGAGGAAGACCATTGGCTGAAATAATTCCAGTCACATCCACATCAAATAAACGACCAGGAGAAAAGACCCTGTGTGTGTGTTTTGTAATTTCTTATGTTACTCCCTACTCAAGTGGTTTTTTTCTTTTTTTCAGAAAATACTTGTGTACTCTCACTCAAGCAGATATTTTCATGACTTGTTTTAGCAAAGTAACAGTATACGTGACCACTTCCAGACTAAAGTTAAAGTTTAAATGAATCTTTATTTGGATATAGTGGGCCTCATCGTCTTCCCTGGCACTTCACCGCTCCCCTCCGGCACGCGCCGGACACCGCGCACCAGCGTAGGGTTCCAAAACATTAAACGTGCACAAGCGCACGTTATGCAAAACGTGCGGCGGACTGAGGTTAATTCCTCACCATACGTGCACAACGCAGCATGAAGTAAGTACTATGCAATCCATATGTTAAAATGGCTTACTAAGCGACCGGCGGCAGACTAGCGGGAGCTAACGGTAACCACAGCTGTGCGGCTGTCCATTTTTATTAAAGTGGGCCTCATGGAAACGCACTCACCAGTTCTCCAACCTTGTAAACACAGCTTCAAAAGTTCTTCTCTCCTTTACGGCGACAACTTGGCGAAAGGTGACGTAGGCGGGGAATCCTCTCGGCTACGTTACGTTCAGTGTCAACAGTGGAACACGTGACAGTCAAGATCAACGCTAAAATAATTATTTTTGTTCGTAAAGTCAACTGTCTGTCTTTTGGAAACACCATGATGACCGTGTTGTGTATAACGGCGTGTAATGTGAATCATGATCTATTACAATTTATTTAATTTCATTAATTTCATCAGTGGTCACATCTCAGTGCGCGTGTCAGATCTCTCTGCAGCTGGGTCTTTCCAGGAATGAGTTGAATTTATGTCCCAGCTCCTTTTCAGGAGTGAAATGAAATCAGATAGTAAAAATGTACATTTCCATGTTAACAGTGAAATTAATTACAATGTTACTTTAGATAATTATCTGGTAATTACTCTCAGGCATCTTGTGCTGATGTCATTTCAGGATTAGCCTATATGCTGCGTTCAAGGCCACTGGGAACTCCCAACTAGAAAAACTATCCTGATATGCCACCTGAAGTCGGATTTCCTACTTGTAAACTTGGGGGAAAAAATATGCACCCAGACTTCATGAGTAGCAGCCAAATTATGTCACACAACAATGGCAGCTCCCATGGTAGCACACATTTTAAATGGTAAACAACAACCTAAAAGGCAACATAAATCGCATTTGCATGTAAGTAATTAAAAGTATAAATACTATCATATAGTAAAATGTTAAGAAACTGCAGCTCAGAAAATAGAACTTGAGTTGTGATGGAAATGTGGAAATTAGTACAAGTCTGGACTAATGCAAGGTGAAAAGAAGAAAAGGCCGTGGGGCAGACGGCATCATGGATGCACGTCTCAGTAAACAACATATATTGCTAGACACATATAGGAGAAATATTTTACCTTTGAAAATGTATTGGAAGAAAGCTGGGGAGCCAAGGGGCCTCATGCAGCTGATAACATTACATATCTCTAATTCAAAGGGGCAATGCTTAAGTTTGTCTGATGCTGGAT
>NW_025738383.1:0-3967 GCF_021292245.1 Micropterus dolomieu
GTTTGCTGGACACCACCTCGACAACCAGCGGCGGAATGACGACATGCGGCTATACATGTCATCACTGGTCAGATTTGGCAGGGGTCCAGAGAAAACTACAGTGTCCGACATTGTTTTTGCATATGTACACACCGACTCAACATTAATCTTTGTGACCTCCGATTGGCGTAACCACTGACGTGAATAACAATCTTACTGTATTTGCGTTTATGCTTAGCCAGCAGTTTCAAATAAGACTCAATGTTGCCCGCTCTGGCCCCAAGGATGCACTTAACTATGGCCGCACGTTTCTCAAAATGGAGCTGCCAATGATCAGAGTTGGTTTCTCAGCAGGTGAGTTGCTGAGTGGAAATCTGTTAGATACGTGAACAGGTTGGTGGTGACCCATGGGCTTTGAATGCTTACGACTATTCTTCCTTCGGACAGTCACCCCTCCCTGGCTGCACATGAGATGCCGGGGGACGGCTACCAGAGGCTAACTCAGGCCGTTCCGCACCGACTACCGGGGACTGGCTAGCTACAGTAGCTAAAGACTGATCTACCAAGGTGTGGAGCCGGACTTCTAAATCACTGAGCCTCACCTCCATGTCTACAAATAAACTACACTTATTACACGTACCATTACCGCTAAAGGAGGCAGAAGAGTAACTGAACATCTGACACACAGAGCAGGAGAAAGTAGGAGAGAGAGAGAGAGAGAGAAGCCATCGCTAGCTGCTAAGCTAAAGTCGCTAACGGCTAAGCCAAAGTACTGCAGCCTCAGCTACCAAAACTTTTGAAAACAACTATGAGATTGAACAGCAGTCACTAAAAGATGGAAAGAACTGTGAGTGCTTAGGCAAAATTACTGTAAGAATAAGTGTTTAGCGGACAGTTGGCCGCTGTAATCTAACAAATTTAACTGGTATTTAGCGAGAGCAGCACAACACGGTACCAACACACAAGCACTGGAAACGGAAATGAGTCGACACGCTTACCGCAGTACGTCAGCAACGTCCGTCGCCAGATCTCACAGAAAGGTTTAGATGTAGTAGAGTCCAGTGGGCCAGCAGAAGTAGCTCAGTAAACAGTGCTGCAGGCTGGCAGTCCAGTAGCAGCTCAGACAGGAGGAGGCCAAGGTGCTGCTGAGAAAATGGGGAAACAGAAACAGAAAGGCTCAGTAATTTATTGTAGGAAATCCTCTTCACGCCAATCCGTAATCATACGACAGAAACACAGTGCAGTAACATCATGGTTTACCGTCACTAAGATAATGATCATTCTGCACTGATCTGTCAAACTATCCTAGCCTACTGAGTTTATCACTATATACCTAAATGTTAATTGATCACCGGACTGCAGTAAATTGAGGCTATATAAGAGATTGGTATGCTAGCTCCAGTTGTAATGGGAATAACCAATTATTGTGAAAATCATAAAATCTCTCCAGGTGAACTAAATGATTTAATACGAGCTTGTTACGTGTAACGTGGGCTAACGTAAAGTTAGCAAACTGCACAGCAGACTTACCTTGGAGGTGACAAGGATGAACCCGATCCTGAATCACAAGTGTTGAGTTAAAAGAAGATTCTCCACTTTATTTTGCCACTGTTGGTTGAAACAAGGCTACAGTCCTTTTCCTTGTTGTCTCTACAGATGAGGATGATGCTATCTAGTGCCGTGAATATCCTGTCAATTCATGGGAGAGAATGTTGCTGTTCCCACCTGCTGGTGTAGCTGGTAAATTGCTCTCAAATTTACACATCTCTGTTTACACATCTCAGCGGGACAGAGTGGACAAAATTCTACAAATGTGTAAAAAGGAAGTTACAAATGTCACGTGACCTGCAAATTGACAGGAAGCGATCCGCAAATGTGTAAAAACATTTTTGTGTGTAAAAATGGATCCACAAATGTGTAAATAACACTTTGTATGTGAAATAAAAAGATCTTTGTACAGATTAAATTGTGTGTATTTGCAAATCACACTGTATTTTTGTGGATATGATTTTATACAACACAAATGTAAAAATACATGTTTTGGGTAGTGAGATATTTGTGTATATGTTTATTTACAGATCTCCGTGGTACACATTGGACAAAACTGTGTAAAAAGGAACTCACAAATGTAACATGACCCAGAAATTGACAGGAAGTAATTTGCAAATGTGCAAAACTGTTTTGTGTGTAGAAATGGATCCACAAATGCGTAATATATTTTAATTTGTGTGTACAGATTAAATTGTACATTGTACACTATTTTTGTGGATATGATTTTACACAACACAAATGTAAAAATACATGTTTTGGTTAGTAACATATTTGTCAAGCAACTTACAAATGTAACGTGACCCACAAATTGACAGGAAGTAATCCGCAAATGTGTAAAAACTGTTTTGTGTGTACACAAAACTGTTTTTTTTTTTATATGATATTACACAACACAAATGTAAAAACACACATTTGTGAATAGTGAAATATTTGTATTCCATAATGTTCAATATATAAATGATATAAATAAAATGTGATAAATCTTTTTCAATTAAATTTTATTTATATAGTGCCAATAGTGCCGGATAGTGAGAGAAAGAGAGAGAGAGAGAGATTTGATTTTTAACACCAACATTTATTTACTATATGCACTGTACAAAAAAAACATACTATATTACATTACTAGATACTTTTGCATTTACATGTGTAGCAAAAATTTAGATCAGCACATCTCAAAACTTAATTGACCCTCTGTCACAGAGCAGAGGGCCCCCCCACAACCCCAAATCACCTCAAATGTATCTAGGTCATCTGCAGCTCTGTAAAAACTGAAGTCTAACAGCAGTCTGGACTTAACCATTTTCTCAAAAACAAGAACCACATCAACACTTAACCCTTCCTCCACCTTCCGTCTCCGGGTCATATACGCCGCAATCTTTGCTTGTCCTAAGGCAAAGTTCAATAGCTGACATTTGTTCTTCTGCCGACGAGTGTATCTAAAAACACAAATAAAAATCTGCTTTGTAAAAACTTCTCCACATCTATGGAAAATGTTTTCCAACAGCACAAACAAATCTGTCAGACAAATGCACTCTGAGAAGCAGTGAAACACCGTCTCTCTCACTGCAGAAGGGACATTTTTCTTCTACATCAGCGTTAATAACAGAGATGAAAGAGTTCACCGCTACACTGCCATGAAGGATTCTCCACTGCAGGTCTGCATGTTTCTTTGCTAATGGAGATTCGTACAAAGACCTCCAGGCTGGTTTAAAGTCAGGATCTAAGTCCAGAAAAACCCTCCATGGGGTGTCACTACGTCCACTCAGTGTTCTCTGATTCAAAGTTTTCACCATCAGTTTATAGAGAGTCTTTCCTGAGGCGTCCCCCAAAGAAGCACCTACAGGGTCCACAGGTTCAAGTAGAAAACCAGAACAGTTCTTAAAACCAGGAAAAAGCCTAATGGCAGGATAGAGATCAGTGCAGTTTGGCAGCAGTGTTCCAAAAGAAAAGTCCACCAAAAGAGAGCAATCATGCTCCGTCAGCTTCTCTTTCCAGTGTTTCAGTAGCTGACTTGTGACTCGTGTAGACCTTAATCCAAGCCGATCAGCTAATCCAACAGGGTCGTCCAACCTAGGCCCGGCTAGCTCCACCACCTTCCCCAGAGTAGAAACCCCTGCAGTGTGAAGACGTCTGGATAGCGTGGGTCCCCCCCAGCTAGGGCAATCCAAGAGTCCTCCAAACAGCACAGGCTCTTGTAGGAGCCAGTACAGAGAGTCAGCCTGCTGCTGCCTCTGCTTCCTCAGCAAAGTCCACACTGAGAAAACACTCCTGTAAAAAGCTGGTAGAGATGATGTGCTCAACCCCTTACAGTCTGATAGATAGATTCATCCATAGACCAACAAACCGCTGCAGGATGCAGCAGGATAAAGGTCTCCAGACCAGGTCTGTCGGCCCAGTGAGCAGTCTCTGAATGAACTGAAGACGGAAGGCAGCGCCT
>NW_025738384.1:0-1535 GCF_021292245.1 Micropterus dolomieu
ACCAAGCAACAGGAGTGCAGTTGAGGCAACTTTCTTCAGGACTGAGAGACAGCTGACCAGGGAGTCGGAGTGGAAAGCTGCCTATGCTGCTCAAGTTCACGAGATGGTCGAGCGCCGAGCTGCAATGAAGTTGTCTAAAGACGTCCTTCAGACATGGACTGGCCCAGTCTGGTACATTAGCCACCTCATCGCACCCAACCCACACTCAGTCACAACTCCGGTGAGACTGGTTTGGAACAGTAGTCAGAAGTGCAGAGGGGTGAGTCTGAATGATCTCCTGTTAAAGGGCCCTGACGTCCTCAATTCTATTCGTGCTGTGCTTCTCAGGTTCCGGAGGGGACGTTTTGCGGCTTTGGGAGACATAAGGAAAATGTACAATTCAGTGTGGCTTGATGATCAGGAGGTACATTTGCATAGGTTTCTGTGGCGTGATTCCGAGGAGGAGGAGCTGGGCGAGTATGCAGTCACAAGGGTTAACATTGGTGACAAGCCTGCAGGTTGCATCGCTCAACTCGCCATGAGAGAGACAGCAAATCTCCCCCAGTTTAGCCATCGTGAGGAAGAGCGTCGAGTGTTAGAGGAGGACAGCTATGTCGACGATATCCTGACCTCTCATAACAACTTGGACCAGCTCAAAGTCATCACAGAAAATGTGGAGCAAATTCTGGAGGCGGGAGGTTTCAAGTTAAAGCCATGGGTCTTTTCTGGTGAAAGTAGGAGGGAGTCTGTTGGAAAACAGGAGCAGGAGGCTACTCCAAAGACTGTAATCCTCCCAAATCAGCTCAAGGAGGACGACAACAAAGCTCTTGGCCTCGGCTACACCCTGGAGGATGACAGGCTTCATGTTATGGTTGGGATAAACTTCTCAAAGAGGAGGAGAAAGATGAGAATTGGCCAAGACCTTAAACTGGAAGAGGTGAGAGCTCAGACGCCAGACCCACTGACCCGACGAGAGTTGCTTAGCCAAGTTTCTGGGCTGTATGACCCGGTTGGTCTGACGACACCTGTAAAACAGAAAGGAGCCATTTTGGTTCGGAGAGCATTTCAAGAGGCCAAACCCAAATGTAGCACCGTCAGAGACACTTGGGACCTTGCTCTATCAGAGAAGCTCAGAGAAGATGCCATCAGCCTCTTTGAAGAATATGCTGAGCTGAGCAAAGTCAAGTTCCCTAGAGCCCTGACACCAGTGAGCGGGCCAGCTAAGCCTGATGCAATTACTCTTTCTGATGGCAGTGATCATGCTTACGGTGCCGTCCTATACCTGCGGTGGGACTGTGACCAAGGTCCGATTGTGAGGCTGGTGGAGTCTAAAGCTAAGCTAGCTCCCCTAGACCACAAGGGGGAAGCAGTCAAGGCAGAGCTATGTGGGGCAGTATTCGCCGCCCGATTAAAGAGGTACTTTGAACGACATGGTCGAATTCAAGTCAAGCAGTGGTACCACCTTGTTGATAGCCAAACAGTACTTTGTTCAATTCAACGTGAGAGCTATGGCTTCCAGACATTTTTTGGCAACAGGATTGGAGAAATCCAGACCA
>NW_025738385.1:0-2370 GCF_021292245.1 Micropterus dolomieu
TTTGGTAAACCTGGTAAAGACACAACTAATGCAGGAAACTACAGACCTATAGCCTTAACATCACACTTGTGTAAATGGATGGAAAAGATAATTGTCTGTAGATTGTCATATTATTTAGAGCAAAGAGGGCCGCTAAACAAATACCAAAGTGGATTTCGTAAAGGAAGATCTACGGTAGACGCTTTAGTTAAAGTTAGCAATGAGGCAGAAAAGACGGTTAGTATGAAAGAGGTCATGGCTGTAGTATATTATGATATTGAGAAAGCTTATGATTCAATGTGGAGAGAAGGACTACTGATAAAAATGCATGAAATGGGTATAAGCGGAAGACTATCCAACTGGGTTTTAGACTTCCTATCTAACTAAATGTTCCGGGTTAAAGTTGGAGATGCTCTGTCGGAGGATTTTGAAATTGAAAATGGTATTCCTCAAGGGAGCGCTATAAGCCCTATTTTGTTTAACATCATGATAAATGAATTTTTTTTAAATGTTGATAGAGATATTGGGTCATCACTTTATGCAGATGATGGTGCTATATGGAAAAGAGGGAAAAACATTGGTTGAAACAAAATGTAAAAAGGTTCTGAATCTCATGAGGTCAGTTTCTGGTTACCAATGGGGAGCAGATAAACAATCACTACTAGATATTTATAGGGCCTTAATACAATCGTGTATTGATTATGGATGTATGGTATATGGAGCAGCAGCCAAGAGTATTTTAGAAAAATTAGACAGAATACAGTTCAGAGCTCTAAGACTCAGCATAGGTGCAGTGAAAATAACCCCTACTGATGCACTGCTGGTAGAAGCTGATGAACTGCCATTATATTTGAGATGTTCTAAGTTGTCTAAGTTCTAAGTTTAGCATACTGGGTCAAGTTAAAAGGATCTGGAGAGGAACAACCTGCAACAAAGGTTCTGTGTGACTGAATATACACAACAACTGAAAGGTAAAGGATTTGGCTGGAATATTAATGCAGTAGCAGAAGAATATGGATTAAATAACATAGAATATGGACCAAATACTGTATGGGGTAATGTTCCTCTGTGGATATTTCCTGTGCCCAATGTGGACTTGAAGCTTCTAGAGAAGAAGAAAGAATGGAGTGAAAGTAATGTGGATAATATTGGATATTTGGTTCAAGATTATGTGAAGAATAATTATTATAATTATATGCTATTATTTACTGACGGATCAAAAGATCCAGGGACTGAACATGTAGGATCAGGAGCATACAAACCTGAGTTTGATGTAGTTATATGTAAAATAATTAATGATAAATGAAATGGTTGCTATTATTTTAGGGTTACAGTGGATAGAAGAGGTGAGGCCTGAGAGAGCTGTCATTTTTCAGACTCCACTGCAGCCCTGTATAGTTTGAATTCCAAAAAGACAGTAAGAGATGATCTATTGATTGAAATATGTACAATAATGCTGAGAATACAAAGAGCTGGAGTTGATGTGCAATTTGTCTGTGTCCCTGCTCATGTTGGTGTTGATGGGAATGAGAAAGCAGACGAGATTGCAAAGACAGCGTTGAAATTAAAAGATGATGAAATAATGAAAGTTCTCTTTGGAAAAGGAGAGGCCAAATCATTCATTAGAAAAGCAGTGAGTGACGTATGGCAGAAGAAGTGGGACACAGACACTAAATGGAGACACTATTACAGCATACAGAAATCAATTAAGGTGAAGGGTTTCAAAGGGAAATGCAGAAGAGATGAAGTGGTTTTTTCAAGATTAAGGTTTGGACATATGGGGTTAAAATCAACGCTTTATTTAATGACAAAATGTGTGTCTGATAAATGTGAGGTTTGTAACGTTCCCGAAAATGTCGAGCATGTCATCATGAAGTGTAGTAAATATGAATCTGAGAGGAACATCTTACGTGACAAGATATATGAATTAGGACGGGGATGGAATTTAGAAGGGATTTTAGGGATGAGTGAGGAAACAAGGGAGTGCTGCAAAGCTCTCTTTAATTTGTTCAAATTTACAGGATTAGACCATAACATATAGTCTGTTTTGTTTGTTTTGTTGAGTTTTGTTTTTGGCTTCACTGAACCTGTGACCTGAAGTACTAAAACCTTGATATTACACACTCCGGTACAGTAGGTGGCGGGATGCACCTGAACAAGTTGGTTGCGACCCGCTATAAAACCCAGAGAAGAAGAAGAAGAAGATAGAAGAAGAACTAAGATGTGAATAGAATAACGAGCAGTGGAGGGCAGCAACACGCCATAGATGAATTCACAAGAAGATCAACTGGCCCCCTTCCTGTTTTCAGCGTTTTCCGTGACAAACAGCAAAGTTCAAAGTGTGACTCAATGGTCGTTTCCTCACACTAGTGATGGCGAGACGAAGCTTCA
>NW_025738388.1:0-1579 GCF_021292245.1 Micropterus dolomieu
TATGCAATTCTTGACGGTGTTCCCCTGTGAATGCCTGAATGTTTGAATAATTGTTTAAAACCAATGCAAATAATTAAATAATATCATGTAAGAAAGCTAATACAACAGGGCAGCTGAGGCTTGCACTAACCGCTCTCACAAATGACACATGTGGTCCCTTGATATAGAAGTCTGCAGCCTGCAGGAAATGTTGATACTTCTTACAGCCAATCTCCATCTTTTTCACCTCCGCCTGGGCATGCTCCAACATCATTTGTGGCCTGGATAGCCAGAAGGTAAAAGACAAGATTAACTCTAGAAATCTATGACAAGTCCATTACAAGACTATTATAATGACAGAAATTACATCTGTTAAAAGAGAAACCCTTGTACTCATCAACTTGCACCCCAATACCGGACCATTGAGTGTGAGCTCTTCAGCTCTTTGGAAGCCACAAAATGGGCTGGAACGTAATCCTTGGTGGAATGTGCGTCCATTAAAAGTATTTTGTTTTGCCAATGACGACGAAAGTAAACACAGGAACCATCTGCAGACACTGTAACAACTCTACTTGAACTACAGAGGTTCTTCAGTGGGCAAAAAGGTGATGTTCCTCACCTTGGACTTCACTTCGCTGTCTGCACCTCAGTGTACAATCAGTTAGTGTACATTTGGAAATGCAAACAATTGATTCACCTCAAAGTAATCACTCTGTTATCATGGAAACAAGACAGAACACCTGCAGTGATGAAAGGGACAGAGCTGTAATATATGATGCTGAAGTCGTTCATGCAACATTTAATAAAATGTGTATTTATGTCGAGCTTCCTCCAGTAAATGTGTGTCTTGATTAATAACACACTTAATGTGCACCACCTTCTCTGCAACAGAGACTTTGTCAAACCTATCCTGATGTCCAACATGTCCAACTGTTAGAAAAATGTACTATGCTTCAGTATATTAAACTTTTGCAAGCCTGTCTATAAATATAAAGAAGAAGCGTTTAACACTCTCAGTGAACTTATAAAACAGGAACTGGTGCATAGAGATGGACAGGAAACGCCTACAGGTGAAAGCTAGATAACAGTTCCTGTCTGTATTTGAGTGGCATGTTAATAATATTACTTGTCCCAGTAACTAAGTAGTGTAACTAATTACTTTTCTAAAACAGTAAAATTATTACAGTTACTAATCCAAGTAACGCTGTTACTGAACGCACCATCCTTGACTTGAATCCACGACTGTGCTGCAGCTCAGCGGGACCGGACTTTGTTGTTCATGTCGCTGAAGGAAGAAAGGAGAATGAGGGAGAGAGGCGTTCTTTCCACAGCTGTAAGTAGCTGCTGCCATTATTGTGTCACAGTCTAAGATGCAAAGAACATTGTGGTCTAGTGTAAACTCTGTGCGACCAGCAAAAAGCTTTCTACAGCGAACATTTCTACATCTGATCTATTGAAGCGTCTGCTGAAGCAGCACAGCGACGTGAAACTTACAGAAAAAACACACTCCTTGCTGCTGTTGAATATGATATTAGTTAAAAAGTCGGCAGAGACGCTTTGTTTGGGGGTGAAGGGGGGGTGGTAGTGAAAGCTGTGTTTC
>NW_025738389.1:0-810 GCF_021292245.1 Micropterus dolomieu
CTGTACTATCAGGTATGACTCAATGCCAGAGACAGGTCAAATGAACTGTAGTAGCAGTAGTGCTGCTTTATAATTTGATGTTGATAATATCACAGTAACATCAATTTCATACTATCACTGTAACAGTACAAAGTTTTTTCCCACTGCTGCACTTGTAGGTTTTTACTTGGAACTTTATTTGGGACTTGTTCTCCTTTATTTGAGAAATGACTTAGGACTTGTTGACTTTGACTTGGGACTTGTAGGTCTTTACTTGGAACTTTATTTGGGACTTGTTCCCCTTTATTTGGGACTTGCTGTCCTTTATTTGGGACTTTGTTTCGGATGTGTTCTCCTTTATTTAGGACTTGTTGTCCTTTATTTGGGACTTTGTTTCGGATTTGTTCTCCTTTATTTGAGACTTAACGTAGGACTTGTTGACCTTGACTTGGGACTTGTAGGTCTTTACTTGGAACTTTATTTGGGACTTGTTCTCCTTTATTTGAGACTTTTTGTTTATTTGAGACTTGACTTGGGACTTGTAGGTCTTTACTTGGAACTTTATTTAGGACTTGACGTGGGACTTGTAGGTCTTTACTTGGAACTTTATTTGGGACTTGTTCCCCTTTATTTGGGACTTGTTGTCCTTTATTTGGGACTTGATTTAGGACTTGTTGACCTTGACTTGGGGCTTGTAGGTCTTTACTTGGAACTTGATTCTGGACTTGTTCCCCTTTATTTGGGACTAGACTTATGATTTGTTGGCCTTGACTTGACTTGGTACTTGTTGGTTTTGACATGTTCGCCTTCAATTGGAACTTGTTTGTATTT
>NW_025738390.1:0-2319 GCF_021292245.1 Micropterus dolomieu
TATTGACCAATCAAATCTGAGCTGGTTTTGGTTGCATGCAGGTCAACAGTCCGTGTGGAGAGCAAATAAGGCAGAAACCATCGGCTATCATCTGATGAATATTTAACTTCAGATTAGCTTTTACATCAGATGACAGCTGATGGGCTCTCAGATTGCTTATCGGATTGTAAACAATGACAAGAGCACAGAAGAGGAAGTCTGGGCCTGGACATCTGCATCTTCTTCTGAAGAGTCAGAATCAATCAAGTGAATTAATGAAGTGAATCCTCTGGGGACAAAGAATGTCTGAACAACAATGTCAATCCATCCATCCTTTGGTCCAGGTCCAGTCCATCTGGACCAGCAGACATCAGCATCCACAGAGCAACACTGCCAGTGTGTCTAAAAAGACAATAAAAGAAGAGACAGTCATGTTGATATGAACATTAGAGAAACACATCATGCAGCTGAAATATGATCCTGGTTCATCATCTGGACTCGTTCACCTCAGCTGACACATTCAGCAGCTGACAGGTTTTTGTATTACTCTGTTTCACTGTGGGAGGATATGGCTATGACATCTTTGGCTCTGGAACTAAACTGTATGTAACAGGTAAGAATAAACATTTATTTTCCTTCAGTTGTTTTATTGAACAAGTTAAAATGTGTTTTTAATGAGTTTCTGCTGTTTCAGGCTTCAAATATTAGTTTGTTCATAATTAGTAGAGTTCTTGCAGCCGTGCAGCTATTGTTACATAAAAAGGTTCATAATTGCTGAAAAGATGTTTAAATCTCACTGCACAACTGAAGTTATTCTTTATTTCTGCACCAGCAAAACTGATTCATATGGAAAAAGTAAGATATTGACAAAGTTGTAAATATACAGTATTTGATCCTCTCAGTGAGTCAGCGCAGTCTATTGTTTTTGAAAAGACATTTTACTATAAATATGTTGTACAGGATAATTTATTCATTTTAAATGATAAAATTTACATTTACGTATTTATATACCAGTATATGAAATAGAGTGATACCAAGTCGCTCACACAAATATATTTGCATTTTATACTTTTAATATAAATACAAATAGTTTGTGATGCTTTATAATTTAAATTATAAAACATGTTTTCAAAAGTATATGGTAGTAAAAATGATGTATCAGGTTCTTTATAATTTTAACATCACATTATTACATTATATTAAAAAGTAATCAGTCAATAGTGAATCTTATTTAATATTATAAAGCTGTCTTTATTCACATTTAACATATTACACAAAGACATTATTGATGTATTGATTAGTTGTTGAGTGAGTTCAAGTTCAGAAAGTATAAATAATTTACGTGACTTGACTTGAAATTATTTTATGTGAAGTAAATATGTAATTTGGTGCAATATGTATTTTTACCCTAACATGTAAACAGTAGTTTTGATTCTTATGTAATGTTTGATATTATGTTACATTAAAATGTACTTAGATTACAGTATTGTTGTTTCATCAGACTTTCGATCATGTATCTGAACATATATGTAAATTGTGTTTTATATAGAATTTTTTTAATTTTAAAACTTTATGAAATTACTGATGCAACAATTAGATTTTTTTGCCGTTAAAATAAAGTATATGATATATAATGTCTAAGTAAATGTAAAAGTATAACTAATTTAATGTGAACGTAAAAAATACATTTATTAAAATATGTTTATTAACCCTAATATATAAAACATTAAGTTTTTAAAGGGGATATTTCATAATTATATTATAAGAATCCAGCATATGTAGAACTACTAAATAAGTAAAATTCTTTTCTTTCCTCATATAACATATTAATATTATTATTATTATACATGACGTGTGTTTGATATGAAGGTGAATCCAGTCCATGTAGTGAACTGTGAGCTGTATTGATGAGGAGCTCAGTGATCAGAGTCCATGTAGTTTCCAGGATCAGACTGAATGCAGTGCTGGAAGCTGCTGTTGACTGTGTGAATGTGTGTCTGTGCTGCTTGTTGCTGCTGTCAAGCTTCAGATGAGCCGGTAGTGAAGCCCGTGGTGAGCGTGTACCCAGCAGCATCCAGAGCCCACCATGAGGGGAAGAGCTCCCTGCTGTGTGTGGCCTCAAACATGTTTCCTCCTCTGGTCCGCTTCTCCTGGAAAAGACGAAAGGAGAACAGTCTGACGGAGGAGCAGGCACCTGCTGAGGAGGAGCAGGCACCTGCTGAGGAGGAGCAGCTGGAGCTCAGAGAGTCGGGACGCACCGCCGCCATCAGAGCGATTGATCGGGACGCTCTCTACACGTATAAATACCGCTGCTACGTCCAGCACGAGGGGGGGGAAGTG
>NW_025738391.1:0-2026 GCF_021292245.1 Micropterus dolomieu
CAGTTAGCAGATCGTTGCCGTGGCAACGCAATAGTTCACCAATCAGAGTTCACACTAGTTCCCCCCAGCTCTCGATACAAGTCCCGTTCGCGGGGTCAGAAGGGGATTGTCTCCCGTTTATTTAATTCAGCTTGATCCAAGCCTCAATTTTAGCGTAGCTTGGCTCGGGGCAGGAACGCCTCCTTGTCAAGTTTCGGACGCTGTATAACTCCACTGCAAGCAGCTGTTTACTATTTAAGTAGCTAGTTTAAATAGAAACGGGAGTAGTTGCTAATAACCTAACGATCAACGGCTCCGCGCGTCTAATCGTTATTTATAGCTGCAAACAAATTATACTGGCGCAGCGCAGCTATAATCTTTTGCCAAAACAATAACCGGCCTTAATTCACAATGAATTCACAATCTTAGTTCTCGAATTTATTTCGTCAAAGCGGATTTGTCTACTCGTCAGCAGACAATTAAATGTAGTTCAATCTCATACGGTTACCGTAACTTACTCAATCAGACATTAGTTCCGCGGCTGGAACGCGGTACAGTTTAGCTCAATTACAGATTATTGAATCATAAACACAGGATTAAATTTCAAAAGCAGGTTAAGGAGTAGAGGGCCACTTTACACACACATTTCAGCAATAGGTCAGACATCTAGCAGAGAGAAAGCATTCTGAGGAGCGACTTCATTATTGGTTAACTGTTGGTATTAAAACCCAATATATGTGGGAGAATTTCAGTATTTCAATTTATAATTTCACAGCGTCAAGGATGAGTGTGTGAGTTTTTACAGGCCTCACACGGGGCACCATTTGTAGCAGACCTCGGCTACGTAAAACTTTAATACAGTTATGAAAATTAATATTTCCGGGAATATTAATTTATACCTCGAAATTAGGAGCACCACCTAAAGATTTGCTTGTCCGCCCAAGGCTTTAGGTCCTTGAGTATAGCCTGAGAATTATACGAAGTTCGGTTAATTCATTAGTTGTTATTCTTAAATCGTAAGGTCAATCAGTCAGTCTCAGATCTGAGCGTAAGTTCTATGTATAGGGACTCTAGATTCTGAATAACACACACACACATCGCTGTGCTCAAGGTGAATTTATTAACTAACAAAAGAGGGTACAATTTTGGGTAAATGTGGTGATATTACGGGATAACAGTTAATATGACAACAAGGAGGTACTAAAACAGGGTAGCCTATGTAAGGTTCGATTGAATTTCAGTTTATTGTAGAGGGAGAGAATTCTACGAGTATGAGGGAACGAATGACCGAAATTGGGTTGCAGATTTAATTTGTCTAATCTAAGGGTTATTAACTGTGGATGGAGCCCATAGAACACCAACGAGTCACAGAGTGTTGTTTGTTTTGGCTTACCGTTGCCGCAGGTCCCGTGGCGAGGCTCGACTGCCGGTTGGCTCGGGAAGTCGGTTCTGGCCCGACCCCAGTGGCGTTTTCGAGTTGGGTTGAAACCGGTGGATTGGGTCCGGAGTCCTCTGTGGGAAGCGCTTGCAGCAACGGGCTGTCAGCCAAGGCTTTTGCTCTGATCTCAGTTCGTTTGGTGTCGCTATAGGGCCCACTCAGGGTTCTGTCGTTCAAGGCCATAAATGAAGGCTTCTGAGTTTCTGGTCCAAAGTTGCTCACAACGGTCGGATGAGGTTGCAACAACAAAATCAAATAAACGCACACATTCACCGTAGGTTCGCGAGGCCTCGGGAATATAGGCTATTTAATGTTGCTGAGGTTAAACAGGCAGCTCCAAACAGAATAAAGAAAATCAAATCTCCCGCTGAGAAATTTGGAATTCAGGGTCGTAGCTTTCTCAGCTCGTCTGAAGGAGATTTAAGTACGAAACAAAAATCGGAATTTCAAAAGTAAAGGAAGTTAAGAGAACGTATACGTTTAGTTTCAAGAAAGTTTAAACGAAGAGTTTTGAAGAGGCAAGAAGCTGGAACAAAAGACAGCAGGGCCTTTTTATTGATCCCGCTAGGTAGTGACGTCAATGTTGGGGATGGTCTCCCAAACGTCGCT
>NW_025738392.1:0-1384 GCF_021292245.1 Micropterus dolomieu
CCCTGCTCATGAGGCTTGTCACAAAGGCCCCTTTGAAAACCAAAAGGTCCATGCAGGTGGCAGACATCAACGCCATCATCAAGCGTCTGTCCGACAACGTAGCGGATGAGATCGAAATCACTGGCCCTGTTGTTGGAAAAATCAAGAACTGCATGACAAAAGTCAACAAAGCCGTGATTAAAGACCTTGACCGGGAGTTTGGCTCTCCAAAAAAGATACTGGAGGCTGCAATGGCATCAAACAATACATCTTTTGATGATGCTGTTGTGAAGTATCTGAAAATCCATATAAATGCCCTCCTCAATTCACCCCCAAAGATGTCCGCAGTTGCCAGGTTCTTTTCAGCCGTGGGAAAAGCTGCAAGCACCACCTTCATGTGGTGCATTACATGTGGCGGTCCAGTAGCTTAAACCTGTCTCACTCTGGACTGACCTGTCAACCGACCTTTCTCGCAGCGGGCATTTTGATGTACAGTAGCAGTTCTGTTCAGTTCTGTTTCTGATGGCAGATGCCTAAGTGTATGAATGGGGTAAATGTGATGTAGTGTAAAAGTGCTTTTAGTGGTTGTAAAGACTAGAAAGGCGCTATACAAGTACAGATCATTTACCATTTACACTTGAGTCAAAATGTCCGCTGTGAGAAACGTTCAGTGCCGCACAGCAGCTCAGTGTTTAACACTGTGGCTTCACGGCATCGATCAGGGTTGGATTCCCAGCCTTGATCTTTGCTGTATGGAGTTTCTATACTCTCCGTGTTGGCATGGGTTTTCTCTGGTTGCTCCAGTTTCCTCCCACATTTCAAATTTAAAAAATCATTAAATTCCAAAATAAATAAATTTTAAAATAATGTTTGATTTTGGTTGTGTTTTCCTCTGCTGTCAGATTGGTTGAATCTGACAGTATTTTTTGCATTGAGTGCATGTGTCATTTTCAGCTCAATACAACAAAATGAGCTTCACAATAGAATATCAAGGACCCCTAAACTGCCACAAATTAGACTGAAAGGATTTTCACTTTTAGCTGTTTTATTAAAAATTACATGAATCCCAAATAGTCAAATTATGTTGTTTCCCAATCTTAAATTTCTATTTGATCATGTGACAAGACCACAAGAATCCAGCTATGCTGACTTTGGTGATCTCCTGACTTTTCCTCCAGCGCCACCATGAGGTTGACATTGATGTTTTTTAGTGAAATGTCTCACCAACTACTTGACAGACTTTTCATGTAGCGCCATCATCATGTTAAAATGTTCAAACGTTACTTATTGCTTTACTTATTACAAATATATCAATGTTTGTTTTAAGACAAAATACCTGCAAAATTAATGACATTCCCATCAGTCTCAGCTGTACTTTCAGTTTAGTGCGAATTATCACATTTTA
>NW_025738393.1:0-1349 GCF_021292245.1 Micropterus dolomieu
TATATATATGAAGTTTGTCAGTCTGAATATATGGAATGGAAGTCTGAATATATGGAATGAAAGTCTGAATATATGGAATGAAGTCTCAATATATTGAATGAAAGTCTGAATATATGGAATGAAGTCTCAATATATTGAATGAAAGTCTGAATATATGGAATGAAGTCTCAATATATTGAATGAAAGTCTGAATATATGGAATGGAAGTCTGAATATATGGAATGGAAGTCTGAATATATGGAATGGAAGTCTGAATATATTGAATGAAAGTCTGAATATATTGAATGAAAGTCTGAATATATGGAATGAAAGTCTGAATATATGGAATGGAAGTCTGAATATATTGAATGAAAGTCTGAATATATGGAATGGAAGTCTCAATATATGGAATGAAAGTCTGAATATATGGAATGGAAGTCTGAATATATTGAATGAAAGCCTGAATATATGGAATGAAAGTCTGAATATATTGAATGAAAGTCTGAATATATGGAATGGAAGTCTCAATATATGGAATGAAAGTCTGAATATATTGAATGGAAGCCTGAATATATGGAATGAAAGTCTGAATATATGGAATGAAAGTCTGAATATATGGAATGGAAGTCTGAATATATGGAATGGAAGTCTGAATATATTGAATGAAAGCCTGAATATATTGAATGAAAGTCTGAATATATGGAATGAAAGTCTGAATATATGGAATGAAAGTCTGAATATAGTGAATGAAATCTGACGTCATTGATATGAAGTGTGACACTGTTAGTGAATCAGCAAGAAAGTGTCCAACGTCCGCAATTTTGAGCAATGAAGAGATTATAAAAACACTGGCGAATGCATGTATGAGCCAAAATATTGGAAACCACATTCTCCTGATCTAGAAATGTATTCCCTATTATCGTGGAAGACCAAATGCAGGAACCCTCCCAGTTCAGGCAGTTCCCGTTTATCAGGCAAACTGAAATACGCCTTTAACGTCACAGATGCCCCTCACAACAACCCCAATATACAATCTTCGTATGTCCACCCAAAAGGGCTCAGGCAGTAACTTTTTAAAGAGTAAGATCCTGTGTTTAACCAGAAATAGCTGTTATATCGCTCTCTTCAAAGCCACCGAACTCCACTGACAAAAAATGTTACCGCTGCCAGATTATTTTTTCTGTGACTTTGGTGTTTAAAAGATTAGTTCGGATGCGAACTAACTTAAGCTGTTGTGGGGGCACGTGTGAGGTTGAAGGCTTGTTTTCCTGATAAACGGGAACTGCCTGGCCTGGGAGGTTTCCTGCATTCAGTCTTCCACGATTAAAGAGAATAAATTATTTCATCAGGAGAACTACTGGATATGGTTC
>NW_025738394.1:0-2607 GCF_021292245.1 Micropterus dolomieu
GTCCTGTCAGGTGAAGCTTCCAGAAACAAGCCCACCTCTCTACACTTTAGGACGTCACTGTCCTGGAGAACTTTACAGTTCAGTCCAATGGAAACCACTGAGACACTGAGACAGAGGAGAGGACACGCTGGAGACATTACTGTCACACATGATGTCATAGATAATGTCACTGATGGGCTTACCTGAATTAGACAGACTAGTCTCGTTCTTCGGCCTGACAGAGTCTGGAGAGATGACAGAAGATGAAATAGAGATAAAGACATCAGACACAAAATAAAAACATGTCAACAACAATTCAGTGATTCAAATTGGACTCAGCACAACTCCAGTTCATCATTAACAACAGAACACTTCTTTTTTCTAGCAACCAATAAGACTGTAACTTATGCAGTGACCATCATTTTGCACAGACCAAACCCCTAGACCAGAGGTCACTAATAGGCGGACGGGACCCAGCTGCCGTTCTCTCCGGACCGCTGACCTACAGCCAATGTATTATTGAGAATTACTACCTCGCGAAGGACAGGTGAAGCTTCCAGCCACACGAATTGAGGAGACAAAAGAGGAAAGAGATTTCACATGGCTTTTAATTAAGAATGTACAGATTCTTACATGTATATTCTTCCCACAGGCAGTTCAAAACCAGAATATCTCATAGATCTTCAATCCTAGATGGCAGGACACGCTAGAGCTCACATTTCTTACTTACAAGAGAAAGTAGGAAAGTGGTGTATATGAGGTTGTAAAAGAGTAGACGAGGCGTTAAAACTGGTAATTTGTTAAGTTGTTTTGAGTGTTTATTGTAAAATTGTTTGAAACTACACTTCAATCACTTCAAGCTACACTTTTTATTTCATTTTTTTCCCTGAAATTTAGCACGTTATTTTAGTTTACTTAAATTGAGAATTTATTAGTAGAGTAGTTATTATTGTCCCTTGAGTTTGATGTGAAAACTGAAAGATTATCTGATTTGACAGTCAGTGCTGAATGATAGCGCAAATATGTCGTTACGATATTCTGGTCCTTTGCTTCGGGAAATTTTGTCTAACCAATAATAATAATAATAACAACAACAACAACTTATATTTATATAGCGCCTTTCACAAGACCCAAGGGCGATTTACACAGAATTGCAGAGACAGAACAATAAAAAAGTAACTTAGGGTTAAATGCCTTTGTGAAGAGGTGGGTTTTTAGAAGGTTTTTGAAAGAGTCCAGAGAGGGAGCATTTCGGATCTCTGTGGGGATGGAGTTCCAGAGGGGGGGGTATCTGCATCTGCGGTGTGGGGGACAAAGAGTAGGCCCTTGTCAGTGGACTGCAGGTTTTGTGAAGGGGTATAGGGGTGGAGAAGGCCCAGTAGGTACTCGGGGGCAGTGGCATGGAAAGATGTATAGGTGAGGAGTAGGATTTTGTAGGTTATGCAAATGTGACCGCGAGCCAGTGAAGCTGAGTGAGGATTGGAGTGATGTGCTGCCACAAACTAGTGTGTGTGAGAGCCCTGGCAGCCAAGTTCTGCAAAAATTGTAGCCTGTCCAGGACCTTGCTGGGTACCCCATACAGGACACCATTAAAGTAGTCCAAGCAGGAGGTGATGAAGGCATGGATGAATGACTCTGCCGCAGATTCTGGTCAAAGTCTGGCGATGTTTTTGAGGTGGTCGAAAGCAGATTTGTTTGACATGTGACTGGAAGGAAAGGGTGGAGTCCAAAATGACACCAAGGTTGCGGACTTCTTGGGATGGAGAGACGGAGCAACACATTGAGAAGTAGATCACCTACCCTCAGGAGCAGCGGCTTGGGAGCCATGACCATTAGCTCCATTTTGCTGCGGTTTAACTTGAGTAGATTGGATGACATCCAGGTTTTTATTTCATACAGACAGTTAAAGTTAAGGGACAGAGGGGGAAGCTGAGTGGATGGTTTGGTGCTGATATACAGCTGTGTGTCATCAGCATAACAGTGGAAACTGAGACCATGGTGACTTATTATCTGGCCGAGGGGGAGGATGTAAATGGTGAAAAGGAGGGGTCCAAGCACTGAGCCTTGAGGCACACCTTGTTTGACTGGGGCTGGGGGGGGGGAGCTGGAGCCTCTAAAGGTGACGAACTGTTCCCCATTGGAGAGATATAACTGGAACCAGGAGAGTGCTGAACCGGTAAGGCCAACGCATTCAGATAGACGGTTGAGAAGGATGGTATGAGAAACTGTGTCAAAGGCTGCTTAGAGATCTAGAAGAATGAGGATGCTGATATGTCCAGAATCAGCGACGATGAGGAGGTCATTAGTGATTTTGATGAGGGCAGTCTCAGTGCTCTGAAGCCAGATTGAAGGGGTTCATAGAGATCATAGTGGGACATGTGTTGATGAAGTTGGGCAGCGACTGCACTTTCTAGGATTTTGCTCATAAAGGGAAGGTTATAGATCGGACGGTAGTTGTCGAGGTCATCCAGGTCCAAACTGGGCTTTTTGAAAATAGGGGTAACGCTAGCTGTTTTGAAGCAGGAGGGTACCAAGCCAGATAAGATAGAAGTGTTTATGATGTCCACCATGATGGGACAGAGGGTAGGGAGGCACGTCTTGACCAAGATTGTAGGCATGGGGTCCAGT
>NW_025738395.1:0-1320 GCF_021292245.1 Micropterus dolomieu
GCGTTGTGGTAGGTGGAGTTGTAGGGAGAGTTGTTGTGGTAGGTGGTGTTGTGGTAGGGGGCGTGGTTGTGGTTGTTTCAGGGAGAGTTGTTGTGGTAGGAGGCGTTGTAGTGGTAGGTGGAGTTGTTGTTGTGGTAGGTGGAGTCGTTGTAGGGGGCGTTGTTGTGGTAGGTGTTGTTGTAGGGAGTGTTGTAGGTGCAGTTGTTTCAGGGAGAGTTGTTGTGGTAGGGGGAGTTGTCGTAGTGGGCGTTGTGGTAGGTGGAGTTGTAGGGAGAGTTGTTGTGGTAGGTGGTGTTGTGGTAGGGGGCGTGGTTGTGGTTGTTTCAGGGAGAGTTGTGGTAGGAAGAGTTGTGGTAGGGGGAGTTGTGGTAGGGGGCGTTGTTGTTGTTGTGGTAGGTGGAGTTGTGGTAGGGGGCGTTGTTGTTGTTGTGGTAGGTGGAGTTGTTGTAGGGGGCGTTGTTGTGGTAGGTGTTGTTGTTGTAGGGAGTGTTGTAGGTGCAGTTGTTTCAGGGAGAGTTGTTGTGGTAGGGGGAGTTGTTGTAGTGAGCGTTGTGGTAGGTGGAGTTGTCGTAGGGGGCATTGTGGTAGGTGGAGTACTTGTAGGGGGCGTTGTGGTAGGTGGAGTTGTAGTGAGAGTTGTTGTGGTAGTTGGAATTGTGGTAGGGAGAGTTGTTGTGATAGGTGGAGTTGTGGTAGGGGGAGTTGTGGTAGGGGGCGTTGTTGTTGTTGTGGTAGGTGGAGTTGTTGTAGGGGGCGTTGTTGTGGTAGGTGTTGTTGTAGGGAGTGTTGTAGGTTCAATTGTTTCAGGGAGAGTTGTTGTGGTAGGGGGAGTTGTCGTAGGGGGCGTGGTTGTGGTTGTTCCAGGGAGAGTTGTTGTGGTAGGGGGAGTTGTCGTAGGGGGAGTTGTTGTGGTAGGTGTTGTAGGGAGTGTTGTTGTGGTAGTTGGAATTGTGGTAGGGAGAGTTGTTGTGATAGGTGGAGTTGTGGTAGGTGGTGTTGTGGTAGGGGGCGTGGTTGTGGTTGTTTCAGGGAGAGTTGTTGTGGTAGGTGGAGTTGTGGTAGGGGGAGTTGTGGTAGGAGGCGTTGTAGTGGTAGGTGGAGTCGTGGTAGGGGGCGTTGTTGTGGTAGGTGTTGTTGTAGGGAGTGTTGTAGGTGCAGTTGTTTCAGGGAGAGTTGTGGTAGGGGGAGTTGTCGTAGTGGGCGTTGTGGTAGGTGGAGTTGTAGGGAGAGTTGTTGTGGTAGGTGGTGTTGTGGTAGGGGGCGTGGTTGTGGTTGTTTCAGGGAGAGTTGTTGTGGTAGGGGGAGTTGTGGTAGGGGGCG
>NW_025738396.1:0-1180 GCF_021292245.1 Micropterus dolomieu
GGGCGCTAAAGATACTGGTCGCTTTCCCACGACCCACTGGTTGCTACCACTAGGGGCGCTAAAGATACTGGTCGCTGCCACACGACCCACTGGTTGCTGCCTTGCTGCCAGGCTGCCACACAGACCACTGGTCGCTACCACTAGGGGCGCTAAAGATACCGGTCGCTGCCACACGACCCACTGGTTTCTGCCTTGCTGCCAGGCTGCCTCACAGACCACTGGTCGCTACCACTAGGGGCGCTAAAGATACTGGTCGCTACCACTAGGGGCGCTAAAGATACTGGTCGCTGCCACACAACCCACTGGTTTCTGCCTTGCTGCCAGGCTGCCACACGACCCACTGGTTGCTACCACTAGGGGCGCTAAAGATACTGGTCGCTGCCAGACGACCCACTGGTTGCTACCACTAGGGGCGCTAAAGATACTGGTCGCTGCCACACGACCCATTGGTTTCTGCCTTGCTGCCAGGCTGCCTCACAGACCACTGGTTGCTACCACTAGGGGCGCTAAAGATACTGGTCGCTGCCACACGACCCACTGGTTGCTACCACTAGGGGCGCTAAAGATACAGGTCGCTGCCACACGACCCACTGGTTGCTGCCTTGCTGCCAGGCTGCCACAAAGACCACTGGTTGCTGCCTTGCTGCCAGGCTGCCTCACCGACCACTGGTTGCTACCACAGTCTCTAAGGGAACGCTCCTTTCTGTTCCTTGTCACACAAACTGTGGCTGTATTAAAAAAGGTCAGTCTCAAGTTTTTATACAGGCTATGGTTCCAAAGTAGACCTAAAGTGACCTTAGATCATTTAAATAATCTCAACTGGAAGATGATACAAAAAATTTTTTTGTCTACTAGAGAGGAATGGATCAAAGCAATTTTCTACTGTCTCAGGCTTAAGAATGAACTTGAACAAATCTGTTTGTTATTTACATTAAAAAGATAAACAGACTTAAATGAGCATACTTTCCTAATGAACTACCTTACCCTGTGCACCGCGTGACTGACAGGATGGCTGCACTTCTCCACCATCAGCCACTACCGTGCTCACAGTTTTGAACAAACAGGTTAAGGCTGAGACCAGTGAACATGAAACTAGAATCAGACTCTGTATTGACTGCTGCTTATTTGTTTAGCATTATTGGCTTTTTGATGCATCCTCCAATTAGTACAGCGCTACATA
>NW_025738397.1:0-3325 GCF_021292245.1 Micropterus dolomieu
TAAGATTTAATTTTTGTCTAACCTGCACTTATGCCTTGAGCAGCAGGCGTCGGACATGCATACGCTCTATGAAGTCCATCACATCAGGGGCTATGCTGTAAATCTCTCGTTTTCTTAATTTGACTGGTGATGCATTTCCCATTAGTTTCACTATGATGTCTTTAACTGGGCAGAAACAGACATCCTTTGTGAGAATCTTAGGCTGATACTTTGCTGTTGGACCATGGGGATGCAGAAACTCCACTTTCACATCTTGATGCTCAGTTTCCACAGCAATGGTCTTGGCTAGCCACCAGTGGTCATCATATACTACTGCTAACCAGTCTCCATTATTAAGGCTGCTAACAGTCGTCACTGGCACAGTACCCTCAGGACCTTTCAGAGGCTCCTCATCCAACTCCTCCTCCATTACATCTTCCATTTCCATATCCTCTTCCCCCCCTCCCATCTCTTTTTCCATCTCCTCCAACAACATGGCCAAAGGTCTTTTCTTCCCTGCCCTCCTTGTATCACTCTGCTGTTCCTCTGGGCAGCCATGGAAATAGAAGGTAGCTGGGCTGAAGCACTGGCAAACCAACATCTTGCTGCAAAAGCAGGATATTTGTCTGTGCTGGATCCTGTTCTCATGTGGGATGACTTGGTGTATTCGTCTGGTTGAGGGAACCTGTTTGAGAGGATGCATGAGAAGTGTATCATATCTTTGCACGTCTTCTTCTGCAATGTGATACAGCTGAATGCTCTTCAGACTGTTTGAGACCTTTTCAAAGAATGTGTATCCATCTGTCACATCATTTCCTCTCAGAACCAGGTTGTCAGCTGTTCTCTTCACTGTTCCGCCAATGCCGTCTGGTGCGCCCTTACCATGGGAAGTAGGGAAGAAGTTCCATGTTGCTCTTTCAAACCCAAGTGTAGGGGGGATACAAGACAGAAGGAAAAAATTCTTCTTGTTCTTGTACTGTTTACTTGGGCCATCAGACCAAAAGTGCACGGTGGTGACCTGTGGATATCTCATTTTGATATCTTTTAGGACTGGATCCATGTGTGTCCAGATTGCTGCAGCATCCTGTCTCTTTGACTCTGAAAGTGTGCAAAACCCTGCCTTTCCACCCTTAATGTAATACATTCCGGTGTGTAGCGTTATCTGTGGCAGATTTTGTCCAAAATGGCAGGCCTGTACTTCAGATTGATACTTGCATCTCCAGGATTCTGAAAAGTCAACATGAACAATTGCTGTACTTTCTTCGCAAGTCTCAATTGTGTTTCTGTATGCTTTTGACTGGTTTTGCACTAAACACACATGTGTTGTGGTTTCATTTCTGAGCATTTGCTCATAGAGTTTGATGAGCTCTGAAAGACTGCCACTGTGTTGGACGAGTTTAGTGTAGATTCCAGTGACTGTCTCTTCTTGAACTCTCTCCCACTGCTTCCACTGAACATGGATTTTGTCTTGCTCTGTGGTTGTAACTGTTCCTTTGTTTAGACATCGTGAGCAGGTGCGTAGAAGGCAGGCCTCACTTGCTGGAGAACAACAAACTAATTGAAAACTGTCATCCAGTTTGTTTGACTTCACAACACCAGACGTTCTAAGGACCTCAAGCATTAAGTATGCATTTTCATGCTTTTGACATAGACATGTCTTCCGATCAGATGCTTTTGGTGCTGTAATATAGAATGGTTTCAGAGTACAGAAAGAAGAATAGCTCAGCTTCACAGTGGGGTTCTTAATGAGGAAATCAGAGTGGAGGTTGATCATGGAGTCTGCGAGGATCATTCTCTGCTGCTTTATCTTATTCCTAGTGATGGTGTCAGTCTTATCAGTGGTCACACGTGCAGAGTTCAGGAAGAAATCCTTAACAGTCTCTGTTATACCCTTTAGGAATGTTGGCTTTCTCTTTGTCTGTTTCTTTCCCCTCATTAACTTGTAGGTTATCCCAAACAGGTGGATTTGGTGAAGGAGACGATACTTTTTGAGAATCTTGCCTGATGACAAACTTAGTGCTGGTTCCTGGCGCCGTGGCCCAGGAGTTAGTTTGTTTTTCTTCAGCTCTCTTCTGAGGATGTTGTGAAATAGAAGGGCTTTCTTGATTTTTGGATTCCTAATGTTGCTTCCTGATAGCATCTTCTTTGTTTCTGTGCCTGGGGAGTCAAGTGGTGTTTTATTTGTAGCGTTTCTTCTTCTATATATTTTCTTTCTCATTTTGTTTCGTTGCTTTGTTACCTTCTTAAGCTTCTCTTTCAATTTTTTTATTTCTCTTGAATGTCTTTTTCTCGTTTTACTTCTCTCCCTTTCCTGTCTGAGAGACTGTCTGCTGTGTCTGGCACTGTATTCTTGAATATCATGATCTTGCGGACTATCTGGAGGGGTGTGTGCCTTCAGCACTGCATCTTCCTTGGATCTTTTCTCTCTGGACCTTTTCTGTGCCTCTCTCCAATACTTTCTCAAATTCCTCTTTGCCCTGTCTCCCATCTCGTCTATTTGTTTTACTTTTTTGTCTTTAACTCTCTTCTTCCACCTTTGTCTTTCCTTCTCTTGCATAGCATGCTTGCTCTCTTGGTCACTGTTTAATTTTTCTCTTCTCTTTTGTTGGTACTCTCTATTTCTTCTCCTGTGCTCCTCAACTGACAATTTCTGTCTGGCCATGCTTCCCTACAATACAAATTTAAATAAAGGAAAATGTACATGAATAAGACTATAGAATCAGATTTTGATAATTCAGATCATGATAAATGTTTTTTTGGTCATATCGCCCCCCAGCCCTACATTGGCTTCTAATTTCTCTATCTCTGTCTCTACATATACATATACACAATACACAATATATATATATATATATTAATGTGCTGGAAAAGTTACACGTTACACAATAATAAGCAGACCACTGCCTCACCATTCTCTACAAGTCAGATGTGTATGGTTAAATAATGTAATGCATGCTATGTATGTGCATTTATGTCTAAATAAAACCCTGAAATAACAGTTTAACCCTTCACTATATTCACAAATAATATTATATTCACACATTAAGAGGTTATTGGTAGATTTGTCAACTCCATCAGCTTACAGGTCAACTCCGTCAGACATAGAACCTGGCGGAGTTGACGTCTGACGGAGTTGACGTAAGGGCATGTATTTTCCCGCCAAAACATGTATTTTACACTGCAGCTAGGTAGTTTTTCCTCAGTTGCTAACTGTCCCAATAACCTCACTAAAATGCTTTAATTCAATCCACTATGGTTTAAAAAAAGTATCTTAAACGAAAGATGGTATTGACATTGTGCAGCTGTGACCAAAGGAATATTGACATTGTTTGTCTAAAATATAAAA
>NW_025738399.1:0-1150 GCF_021292245.1 Micropterus dolomieu
CTTAACAACAGTTGGTGCGAACGTTCGTCTGAACTATGGTTTCAGGGAACACCTGCGTCGCTTAACGATGGTTCGTACCGTGTAAGTTACCAACTTAGTTACCTCCGTAGTTCCAACTAGGGTTTTAGGAAACAGTTGCGTCGCAACTGCAAAGTTCCAACCAAGGAAGTTGCTACCGCAGTCAGCAACGATGCTTTTGGGAAACACACCCCTGTTCAAGATGATTAAAACCACCAAAACATTTGTTTATTTGATGACTTTTCACAGTGATGAACTTTACTCTTGTTTTCTTTCTCTCGCAATATCTCTGACATCTAAACCAGCAACAACAACAACTAAACCAGCAACAACAACAACAACAACTAAACCAGCAGCAACAACAACAACTAAACCAGCAACAACAACAACAACAACTAAACCAGCAACAACAACAACAACAACTAAACCAGCAGCAACAACAACAACAACTAAACCAACAACAACAACAACAACTGAACCAGCAACAACAACAACAACCAATGATACTTCAACAAAACTTCAAGGTAGTAACTCATCTTTCTCTAGAGTCTCTCTGTCTTCCTGTCAGCCTCTTTCTCTCCCCATACTGAACTAAAACAAACTTTTTTATTGATTTTATATGTTGATTTTTAAGTTATAAAGCCAGTCATCAAAGTATAAGTCAGAAAATATAAAGTGATTACATTCTCTCTCTCTCTCTCTCTCTGTCCTCTTCTGGAGTCTAAAGTCTGAATGTCAGAGCGACGCTCGGCTGTGGGTGGAGATATTCTCTTATTCAGTCAGTCTCACTCAGTTGTTGTTGCTCAATCCACAAGATCCACTGCTGCTCACAAATCAGACGACTACATTCACAGTTAGCAAAGACATGCGGGAAAACTGTGAGCTGATGAAAGTCTGTGATTCGTTGCTACTTTAGCTGCAGGATTTCAAACAGAACTGAACTGTGCAGTCAAAATGTTTCTAATGTTTTCAGAATCGTTCTGGAGGTTCATCATTGTGTCTGTGGGTTTAGCAGCACTCATAATAATTGTTGTGGCAGTCAACATCTGGACAAGAACTAAAGGTGAGAACATTCACAGATGAAACTCAGAAACAGGAAGTTTTGATAAAGCTGGATTTTCACTGTGGAAAC
>NW_025738400.1:0-1756 GCF_021292245.1 Micropterus dolomieu
TGATTCAAGCTAGGTGTGCTATTTATCGTCAATATTCTGCTATTGTTAACTTAACATTACATAATATTCATAATTGATTCACTTACCTTTCACACCGAGTATCTGAGCCGGAAAAGCTTTCCAGCCAGATTTAGGTGGCTTTACTCCAAGCGCCCCGTGTTCCACCAGGCCAATCCTCTTGGGGTCTTTTAACATTTTTTTATCCTTAACATATTTGTCTAAGCCCACACTCACTTGGTTTTCTTTTACCCATTTAATAAGCACATACATTTTGGTTCTGTGCTAATATATTTCTGTTCTTACCCTAACGCCAATGGCCCTGGTCTAACGTTTAGGTTACTTAGCAACAGAAAGGACCGCGAATCAGAGCCAGTCAGATTTTCAAATCATAATAAGATATATCCATTTTAGTGATTCAAACTGTTTGGTGTTTTTTCATTGTGTTTGTGAAACGTGTGCCACAGACTGAAAATTCTTGTCTTCCTAGCTTCTTTGGAAAATGTAGAGTCCAACCAACATGACTTTCAATGTACATTGTACTGCTATTTTAAATTATTTACACTTTTTTGCAACTACTATAGGCAAGCTTTTATGAACCTTTGTGCACATGTTGTTGAGTGATGTCCAAGTTGATCCATGCAATTTGGTAATTATTATTTTCAGATCCACTGCTTCAGGACCATGTACCCATTTTGTTTAAATGAAGTATTTGATTTAACACGTTTCCTATATATGGGTGGCAAAATGTTTACTTTTAATTGTTTTATTATGCTATTTGATCACTTTAGGGCACATATGCCATTATGAGAGTCTACTGAACTTCTTATGGAATTGTGTAATAGAGGATTGTTTCTTGAGCTAATATTAGTTTGTGCCATAGTATGTGATGTTGCAATCCTGTGAGTAATTCTTTTTCAATACACACTGCATTGCTTTAAAGACTCTGCATCTGGTGTCATTTCTTCATACTTTGCTAGTCCGGCTTCACTAGCACATTCTCTCAAAATAAAGAGACTTTTAAAAACCTTTACCCAATCAATAAAAAGTTAATGGAAAAAGCCTATACACACCTTTGTGGTGCACGTACGTATTGCCTTTAAACAGATTCCATATGTATTTATCATTTGTCAAAGATTGTCATACCCTTGTGTCATCAGTACGCAAATTAGTTCAGTTGTTGAAATTGTAATGCTGAAACTTTGAAAATGTACCAGTATTTGTTACATGTTGTGGTAACATGTTTTCCACGTGTGCTCCACATGTGATTCCATATTACAACGTGTGGAAACATTTTCCACATGTGTTTGACATGGTATGTCCTGTGGTTCCATGTTTTCCACGTGTGATCCACATGTTATTCCATATTACAACATGTGGAAACATTTTCCACATGTTACCACATGTAACAAATATGTAGTAACATGTTTGTTACATGTGATCACATGTAACAAACATGGGCAAATCATGTGGTTTTTCTGTAAGGGATCTTTCTGTTTAGCTATCTGAACAGTTTCGTTACTCCAGTGTGTAAAAAAGTAAATAAAACCAGATTACTTTAATTTGCAAATCCTTTTCAGCCTATATTCAATTTAATAAACCACAAAGACAAGATATTTAATTGTCAAACTGATAAACTTTATTATTTTTTGCAAATATTCACTCACTTTGAATTTGATGCCTGCAACACGTTCCAAAAAAGCTGGGACAGGGGCAACAAAAGACTGGGAAAGTTGAGGAATGCTCAAAAAACACCTGT
>NW_025738401.1:0-1361 GCF_021292245.1 Micropterus dolomieu
ACGATATCTATCGTTTGGCGATAGAGAAACTTCTATCATTTATAATTATGCTCTATCGTTTACATTGTTCTGTCACAAATTCCACACTTTATAATATTGTGGTGAGGGAATGGCGATATGCATCAACGTGACGTTAGCTTTACGTTGGAATTCGACATCTATCAAATGTCCAACGTAAAACTAAAATCCAACTTGAAACTCACTTCACCGTCCGTTCTTCCACACGGGCCGGTGTGGCAGGGAAGAAATTTGCTTTAGAAATAATGGACAACCCTATCCAGCAGTGCCAGCAGTGATGTGTGTGTCAGTCAGGTAACGTTAAATGACCTGCCCGCGGACACACAGCTTACTTCATAGTTCACCAAGACATGCTGTTGTTGTGACGTTAGCTGTAGCAGCAGGAGAGTTCTCAGTATCTGGAGCTGCTGTCTCGTCTTCTCATGTTAGCTTTGCAGCAGCAAGTAGCGTCAGTTTGCTAACCCACAACCTAGCTAACATTAGTTACTTTACTTGCTGTGTTGTTGTTCACTCTATCTATGGTATTTGTCAAGTTACCTCACCTTTACAATGCAGAGAAATATCTGAAGTTCTAGTTGGAAACGTCATATTTCATTGAATTTACGGGATATTAATTTTTTGTCATATCGTACAGAACCTACACGAGCGCATGCTGAGAAAGGGCAGAGAAAAAAGGGTTAAATGTCTCCTGGAGAATGCGGGCATCGATCCCGCTACCTCTCGCATGCGAAGCAAGCGCTCTACCATTTGAGCTAATTCCCCTACAGAGACAAAGAGCAGTTCATGTAAAATAAAATGTATGTGTTGAGGAGTAAACACTTCTGTTGGCTTTAAGGTTGCATCTTCTCTGCAAACAGTTGAATTATTAGGGCCCGAGCACAAACCGTGCGAGGTCCCGATTGAAACTGAAGGGATTGTTTTTATGCAAAGTAACCTCTATTTTGGGGGCCTAAAAAAAGGGTTGAAAGTCTCCTGGAGAATGCGGGGATCGCTCCCGCTAGCTCTCGCATGCGAAGCGAGCAACGCTACCATTTGAGCTAATTCCCCGGCATAACTAGGTGCGTTCTTCCACACGTGTTGTGGGGAAGAAATTTGCATTACAAATAATGGACGAGCCACACAACCCTGTCCAGCAGTGCCAGCAGTGATGTGTGTGTCAGTCAGGTAACGTTAAATGACTGATATCGGGCAGGTGATCGATTTTCGCTGTTCTAGCTGTAGCTACGCCGTATAGTATAAATGCCTGTCTACGCACGTAGACTACGCACGTAGACAGGCATTTATACTTGTGCGTCCGTGTGTCCGTCAGTCTGCAATTACACCCCGAAACACTAGTCAGCAGT
>NW_025738402.1:0-1109 GCF_021292245.1 Micropterus dolomieu
CAATCCTGAATCTCAATACCACTGTTTATTTGATACACGTCTTATAGCAGTGAGTGCAGCGGTAACGTCAGATCCTATTCATGCTGGGGAGAGAGGGTAGTTCGTCCAAAAGTTGTCGCTATATTTAAACCCTACGCGGGTAAGGGAGCTCGATTTGGCCTGGAGGGTGACTCCGACCAGAGTTCACTCCATGTTGGAGTGGAAGTGGCGAGGGTCTAGTTTCGCAAAGGCCCTGGGACGCTTCCTGGACGCACTCAGTCTATGGACGCACTGCAGTGCTTCTGGTGTGAAAAAAAACATTTAGTAGAATGGCTGCTCCGGTAGCAGCGATGCAGACAGACTTTCGGAGTGAGTCTGGGGTCATGTAAACTTGGTAAATATGTCTTTGTAGCAGGTGGGCCCACGATGAAGCGCCGCCCCCGCTAGTGTACACAGTGTACTACAGGGAAGTGTACTAACAGAAGTATCCAAATTGAAATACAACTTGATTTTGGGATACTGATCTAGCAGAGTCCAACAGAATTATCAGACTAAATCAAGTTTTCCAGAAAACAACAGGTATTGGTCAGTATATTTGTCCAATCCTCCCCATATATATTTTAGGGCCCACACGGTAATAATTGGGTCTGATGGAGTCTACTCTCACGTTGTCTCCTTGTTTACAAAGCTTGGCACGTTTTCACCCCTATGATAAATGAATTCATTTTAATTCACTTATAGACTCCTGGACTTCACGTAGCTCCTCTTTACTTTCTGCACAGTAAAAATCTCTCGAATATAATAATGTAAAAAATACATAATATTATGAGACTAACATCATTTTATTGAGAATTTAAAAGAATTTTTAGGTCTACCTACCATTTACTCTAATGTGCATTGCGGTATTGCTCCACTGATATGGTAGTATTCATACTACTTCAGACCGTCTGACAGAAACAGTTTGGGACTGTATGTTAGGACGTCTGACAAGGAGGTGGAAACTGAAACTAATAGAAAACACTTGTGATAAAAATAAATCCACATTTTTACTTCAGCACATCCAATAAAGTGCAGCTCACAGTCCCAAACAGAGCAAGGTTGCTCAGTTTCAAGAAGTTTATGTTGCAAAA
>NW_025738402.1:1129-2640 GCF_021292245.1 Micropterus dolomieu
GAATTTTTAGGTCTACCTACCATTTACTCTAATGTGCATTACGGTATTGCTCCACTGATATGGTAGTATTCATACTACTTCAGACCGTCTGACAGAAACAGTTTGGGACTGTATGTTAGGACGTCTGACAAGGAGGTGGAAACTGAAACTAATAGAAAACACTTGTGATCGGGCAGAAATCTCACCATAAATCCACATTTTTACTTCAGCACATCCAATAAAGTGCAGCTCATTCCAGGGAGGACTCCCACTTTCAGATTTAATACCCAGTACACAGGCCTCCTGCTTCTTGGTAGACTTGTTGTTGCTAATTAGCCGTGTGTTATCATGCTCTTGTCCACTGTTTTGGGTCCACGGTAAAGTGGTGTCACTCCCACATAGTCCATTCAATTCTAACCTGTGGATCTTGGTTTCCAGCACTGCAATTTTCTGTAGAAGTTTGTAGTTGTCCGTGGAGAAGGGGGGCATTTTGTTGCTAATTAGCATTAGCTATAACTCCAGTCACTGCAGTACCGGCTAGTGTTATTGATAGGCCGCACTCACATAGATCATAAAAGTGTGTATAAATAAATGGCAAGAGCCAACTTTATCTGACAGTCCCAGTGATTTAAAAGTATCCAAGAGCTGCTGATTTCTAGCAGAAAAAAAGAGAGTTTAAGCAAAAGAATGCATGCAGAGGCAAGAGCAAGCAGCAAAGTAGCACTGTAAGAAAGCAGGAATCATGTAGAAGCATGTAGCATTCCAAGTCCGAGTCGGTAAAGTAAAACAAAGGAAACCTGAGAAATAAAGTTATTTCTGGCCAAAACTAGATTCCCTCTCTCAACGACAGTACACACGTTAACTTTCGTGAAGCGGACTTTTAGGCTGTGTGATTGGGTTGTCGATTAGAAAATTGATTCTGATTGGTCCAACTGAATGCACTGCGCTAGTAGGCGGGGCGGGAGGGCACACTTCGCCCCTGTGTACACATGTGTTTACTGTTTACAAACAGAAACAAGTATAACTGCATTATGATTTAAAGTATGCTTATTTCTATATGTTGTTGTTTGTTAAGTTAACAACATGTGCTGCTTCCTTCTGGACCATGTTACCCTTATGAAAGAGGTCTCTGATCTCAATTAGCTATTTACCTAATTTAAAAAAAATTAAAAGAAAGAAAATAAATGGGAAAAAAAAACAATATGCTTTTGAAAAATATATTTTAATGTTAAAAAAATATGTTTTAAAAATCATACTTCTTGAAATCAGGCTGAAACATGTGGCAATAATTACAATATTTTGCAGTAGCCTACACAATGAAGCATATTTGGCATAAATATATTTTTAACCCACTAAAAGTGTAATTGTTTAACAATGTACTTCCACAAAATACACCTAAATAGTATTTACTAAGAGTTTAATAAATATATTTTTAAAAAATAGACTAAAATGTTGTAAAAAAACATACTTTTATTTAAGCATGTTTATTAAAAGTTTAATTAAGTACATATTTATTACCAATTTATTCAAAG